>NC_051154.1:141256129-141458629 GCF_013339745.2 Dermacentor silvarum
AACCCGCTTGCACCACTGGGTTTGTTTGCCTGTTATGCAGGCGTATCTAAACAGACGCCTGGGCCATCGTATGTCGTCCAAGAGGTGCCGACGTCCTTCATAAGAGAGCTTGCTTCTTGCTTAACACGCCTCGTACGCGGACCAACCCATATCGTCCTGAATGGCCTCGATGGCAACGCGCCCATGACAGCCAAGGGCCAGACGGCCCACTTCTCGCTGTCGTCGCTCCTTTTCACGGTCTATTCACGGTCATTTACAGTCAGTGCATTGATTCAAGAGTGCGCCCATTCACTTATTCCTGGTACATTGGCAATATAGTTGGCGCAACTTAGCGTATTAGTTGTGGTGGATGTATGCAGATAACGTTCGAGAAACTTGCTATTCCAGGAAGCGGCGCATGCAGCTCCCTTTGTCACTGTCTCTAACGAGCGGGTACTCACTCTTGCCGAAGTTCCCGGGTTGACGTGCTTTCTTTGGAGGTTAGCGATACAACGCTGGCGCATGAGTGAATTTTTTTATCCTCGAGGAAAGCCGTGCATCGCGAAGGGCCAGAGACACAGGCAGTACAGTCCTTATGTAAGTACCGGTCCGTCAACTTGGTCACACAGATTTATTCCATTCTTTAACAGGACAGTCACTACTTTTGCAGCCAACTACTGCACATGTCTTCCCTCTACCGTACAACATTTTGCAGCAAGAATGGAGCACAGTGCGTTAGCGAACACCCAGTTGCACTTCCACAGTATAGGCAACAAGGCAGAAGCGGTAATTGTTTCGTATTCGTGTGCTTTCGCTGAGCCAATGTGTGGCGCGCCGCCGAAAGCGCCGTCTCGTTGCTTTATAGAGCAAACTGCTCCCCGAAAAGGGTCTATACTAAAACTCGGTTTCTGCAAAGTTTGTTTGTGGAACTGTAATGCTATTTGTCTTAACCACACTATTACGCAAACGCTAAACTAAAACTGCCTAATGTGCAGCCAAGTTGAGAAACGTTTACTTCATCTTGGAGAACGGTACTTGGTACGAGAACCGGGCAGCGCTCATCTCCTCGTGGCTCGAGTTCCGGCGTTACCTGCTGGAAACCTACAAAACTGATCGCCGCAAAGGAGCCGAGTGGGAGATCCACTCACGCACCCACCTGCCGAATGAAAGCGTAACTGCCTAAGTCGAGAACCTGACGCGCCTCTTCCGTCGAGCGGACGCGAATATACCAGAAGAAGCTGCGCCACTGGATGTGTGGAGTTTAAACGCAGTTATTCGCTAGCCTTGTTTTAAGTCTCCAGAAGACCATAGCCGAAGCCACTACGATGGAGATGGTGCTGCAGCAGCGCTCAGCTCTGTACGACAGGCAAGTAAACGCTGCTTCACCGATGGACCCGGTTTCCATCGGAAACATCGCCTTTCTTCGGTACCTCATCCGCTCGGTGGTGCACGACGAGTTTCAACGGCATTAGGGTGTTCCGACGACCTAGGTATTGAAAAAAAAAAAAGCTCGTTCTCACCATCCAGAGCTGTCAGGAGCTCCATGGACGTATATGGTGAAGACGAACGACATGTAATTTGAAGGCGCGGAGTGGCCCGTATAGTTTTTACAAAGGCTCAGCTTCCCCATCTAAAGTCAAGGGGTGTTAGGTCAGACGTTTTGTTTCTCCTTCAGGTGGTTCATGGCACTATACATTGGCCAAAGGTTCTTGATCATGTGCAATTTTATGTACCGCAAGAATATACCCGGCTGCATTGCGCGTTTTCTACAAGGCCTTGTTGCAGTAGTCACTATCCTATGACCCGACTTCAATAAAAAAAGTGAAATAGATATTATGCCTATATTGACCTATTTCAGGGTTCATTCCCTGCGTTCTATACAAATCTTGATAATTATATTGTGGGATTAATTCGCTTTCCAGCATGTCTTCTCACTTTTCTTCTCCTGATTGTTCCTCTACCTCATGATGTTTTGTCTACCACATTTGCCTTTTCTGTACATCGTGTTTTATGTATTTATTTTTAAGTGTGCCTACAAAGACTTCATAGACGTTCCTGGACACTATAATAAACGTTTCATTATTATAATTATTATTATTTGCAATTGTAGGTCTATCACAAGAAAAGAAATGACCGGACTGGGAACTCCCACAAACAAAGACACTCACTCATACTCAATAGGTTTTTTTAAATTTGGTTTCGATAACATTCCCATGCACATGCACACGCACACGCACGCACGCACGCACGCACGCATTATAAAACCACCTGCTTCTTGGCCAGTTCCGCGCAGTTCGTAACACTGGTTTGAAGCCCAGATGAGCATTACGTGAACCTATAGAGAGCTTTCTGAATACGCCATCAATAACTAAATGCTGAAACAAACTATTACATTACACTTTATTTTGAACATTTCCGCTGAGGTAGTCGGTCAACATACAATTAGAACGGTAGATAAAAGTGGAAGATACAGACATGCCTTTTTTAAAGCTTACACATGGATGCGCAGGAATGCAAATACAGAATTCCAATTTTTACCTGTACTCATGCGTGTACAATTACATAATAATGTACTCTCTCTCTCTCTCGTGGACAAGAGGAGGCCCAATGAGAATTGTATAGCTTATATTTCGAACTTACTATACTTCGCGAACTCATGTTGCAAGCTTGAAGAGCTAAAAATGTTCGTCAGATAAGTTAGCCATGCATTTAGATTTGATACACTTTATTCTTGATTTGTTCACAGAGGTATATTATGCTGAAGGCGGAAACATAATCCGGTGCTCGGGTCGATGTAGCCGCATATCAGACGACTGAGCGAGTGCTGAAACGTTGCCATGGTCTGGCTCCCGCGTGACACCTTCTGCGTCAAGGCGTCGCGACGCATACACCTCCTGGGAAACGAAAATGAAACTGGTTTATAAAAAAAAACTATTGTACTAAATTACATTGGGCGCCCTGAGACTTGCCAGCGTTCTTTCAAGGTATTCAAGGTCCACAACCTTAGTTTTAGGCAAAAAAAATGTCAATAAAAATAATAAAAAAAACAAAAGAAAATATAGAAAATGTCATGCAAGTACTCCTTTACCAGCGCAGCGATAAGTTGCGGGGCAGTCGGAAACCCTCTGCGGGCCACGTTTGGCCCACGGGCCGGGGTTTAGAGACCCCTGCTCTTTGGAGAAAACGAGTTCATGGAAAAAGATTAGGGCGTGAAGGATAAAATATCTTTGATACATGATATACATTCTGTAGAAAAAGCTAGCGTTTTTTTAAAACTGTGTAGTACGAAGAGGCCCATTCTCTCATCTAACCTTCTGTGAGAAATTCCGGATCAATTCAGTTGAAGATGTCCAAATAAGTTTACATGCCGAAGGTGGCCAATCAGAATATTTTTAGCATCTTAATCGTAGCGGAGGTGGTATAACTGTACAGTGCGGCAAAAAAAGAAAAGAGAGCGCTGATGTCTCAATAAACACAACAATTGCGAAAAAGAAAGACGAACATGCCCCGATAACAGATTAAATACATCTGAAAAAGCACCGACATTTGGGTCCACACATGCGAGCCTTGCTCACACTGAGAGGGCGAGCGTTGGAATGATTGATTACATATGCTACTCGGCACGCGGCTTAGGGTGCAAGAGTAAACCGGTTTAAGTCTTCCCTCCTTCCTGTTCAAATTGTGTTCCGTGACTTGAATGTACAGCGACTCAGGATAAATGCACGGTTGCAAGTTTTTTTTTCCTTCGCACCAGTACATGCGAAGTCCCAACGTACCTCGTGGCCCGTCGAATCTGCATGTTCCGCGTGGGCGCTGGAGCTGACGCGGCGTTTGTTTGTTTGTTCGATTGATTACCTTTAACGTCCCTGAGCAACACAAGGGCTACTAGAGACGCCGTAGTTGAAGGATCTCGGTTAATTTCAAAGAGAATGCGCTTCTTCAGCTCTTTTGCCCGTTTCCGTGGAGGTCGGTGATGGTTGGACTTTCACCGCAGATACCAAACGCCGATGCAAAGGGCGCGTGCTTTCGTGCAACCGATTTTCGAGGTGCGTTCATCGCTGAGCTCCAGCTGTGAGAGCTTTTTGGGACACACGTGTTGTCGCGCGAGAGTTTTGGGGTGTCTCAAGGGTTGGTTCGTGCGGTTGAGCGGTGGGAAAGGACAGCTTTCCTCTTCTCCCGCCGCCCTCTGCTACTGTGGTAGCGGCGGAAGAGGGCGGCGGCGGAGGGGGATGGCAGTCGCCTTCAACGCCGGCGCTCGCGCCGCTGGTGAAACGCACATGTTATGAGCAACCTATACACTACCGCTTATGCTAAGTGTCTAAGTCTAGAGATCATATAGAAATGGCTCAACTGTCAAAGCAGATAAACAAGTAGAAAGTTAGCGATATTCGAAAGTATAAAGCATCGGAAAAATTGAGAAGCAATGAAAAAGGGGGCCAGCATGAAATCAGCGAGAAGGAAACTTGTCATTGGAAAGAACAAGATGTATGCGGTGAAAAATAAGCACGGCTATGTCATCAGCAATATCAATGATAGAGTAAAGGCAGCACAGGAATTCTATACTGAATTGTACAGTACCAGGAGCAGCCACGTAACCTTGACTGGAAGCAGTGACGAACAGGATACAGAATTTCCATGTGTAACTAGTGATGAGGTTAGAAGGGCTTTGCAAAATGTGTTAAGGGGAAAAGCGGCATGAGAGGGTGAAATAACAGCAAATTTGACCATAGATGGAGGAGATTTTAGTCCAAAAGCTTGCGGCGCTTTATGCGCAATGCCTCAAGACATGAAGTGTACCAGAGACTTGGAAGAATGCCAACATTATATTAATCCATAAAAAGGAAGACCTAAAAAAATTGAAGAATTATATAGGCCTCCGATTAGCTTCACAATCAACCTGTTTTAACAGGCTGGTTTTAGAAAGGGTAATTCAACAATGGATCACATTCATTTCATCAATCAGCTAATTGAGAAATAGGCGGAGTATAACCAGCCTCTCTATATGTCTTTCATATATTACGAAAATGAGTTAGATTCAGTTCAAATACCAGCAGCAGTGGTGTGGATTACGGAGCAAAGGCGTGGTAAAGCCGATATTCTAGTTGGCATTAGTAGCTAAAAATGGAGTTGGGCAGGTCTTGTAATGCATACGGTAGATAACCCGTGGACCATGAGTTACAGAATGGGTGCCAAGAGAAGGGAAGCGCAGTCGAGGATGGTAGAGAACTAAGTGCTGTGATGAAATGAGGAAATTTGCAGGCGTAAGGCGAGCGAGGTCAGCTTGACAGGGTCATTTTGAGATCGCTGGGAGAGGCCTTCGTCTTACAGCGGACATAAATAAGCTGATGATGAATTCACCATAGCGCTGCAGATGTGCTGGTTAAATACTCTGGCTGTTCTCTGCGGAATCACACAACAAAGCAACGTACAAACGCTACCCTAAATGTTGTCACTGCAACAAATATAAGCCTACAAGCACACCATTCCTTTAATAAAGCGGATAACTTTCTAGACGCGTTCGGCTCCTCTTTCATAGGCAATCGCTGTCGATGGTTTCTGGGCAAATTCTTAACTTTTCTTTGCAAACCTCGCCGGGTTTTCATGGTTGTGGGTGCTGCCTGGCTGTTCTCTATAGGCGAATAGACCTACCAATCATAGTGGAGGACGCGCGTGACATCACCGCCGCTGGATTCTTTGCACCATCACCAGATGGCTCTCGCCTCGGCGCATCGGGGACTATTTGTCACCGCCCCGTTTTAAAGGGGATGCCATGAAGTCATCATCGTCTTCATCATCATCGCCATCATCATCCGCCTTTCCACAATGCCTGAATAAAGCCTTCCGTGTCACTTTGTGCGGACATTCAATAAACACAAACTCGTGTTTGACTCTTTATGCACTCACACAAAGCTTCGGTGTATTCCAACTTGTTGGATCTGCTGCAATTTTTTTTACCACCTGAATTCCTTAACGTGCACCTACACGAACGTTTTTGCATCCAGCCGCGATCAAAATACGGTAGCCGCGACCAGGAATCCAACACATGGCCTCGTGCTCAGCAACAGGACGTCACAGACACTGAGCCAACGCGGCGGGTCGCGGCACCCTTGTTGACATTTTGATTCTGCGTTTCTATACGTACCAAAACCACAGTACGGTTAGGAGGCATCCCGTAGTGGGGGGTCTCCAGATAGAGTACCTAGGGTTCTTCAACGTGCAGCCAATGCACGGTACACGATCATTTTTGCATTTCGCCCCCATCGAACCCGCAACCTCGTGCCCAACAGCGCCATATGGCCGGTAAGCCACCGCGGCGGGTCTCGTTTGCATCGTCGTTGGAAAGTACCGCGTCGGCTCATTGGCTATGGCGTACTGCTGATGAGTGAGATTTCGATTCTTGGCCGCTGTGACCGCATTCCTATGTGAGCGGAGGGTCAAAATTATTCCGGAGCACTCCTCTCCTTCAACGCCACTACAGCGTATTTCAAAGGCAAGGTGTCTTTCATGACAAAACACCATGAGCGCGCATGGTTAAGTCAGACATTCCATTGCGATAGCTGCATGAATGAATGAACCTACAGCAGATGAAGCAGTGTTTCGTCGCATAATGAAAGATTTGGTGGCATTTTTTTTCGCAAGCCTGCACTAGGACATAGTACACGAGGAAGTATATACATTCTTGCACTCGTTGCATGCAGCTTTATGAGCGACAGTTGGAGTTCTGCTAAGTATTCCAATGCGCCAGCGTGATGTACCACACGCGCAAGATCGGCGAAGCTTCTTGCAGCGTGCACTCTCTATAATAATAAATTAGTGTCGACGCTTCCGTGTGGGCACATCGGGCAGCGTCTTAGACAAGGTGGTTACCATCGATGCCACATGTTTCGGCAGCTACTGAAATATTTGTCATGTTCTCTATAAGCAGCGCGATGGGAAATTTTGTTGATCTGAGACACCATTTGGCCGCAATTTACACATCATAAACTTCGCGCGCTTTCCAAGGCTGCCGGAGAAATACAGAATATTCGCCATTTGCAAGGTGGTTTTTCCAATATATCCTACAGCGGCACGAAGAGCGGCGAGTTCGGATACCTTAAATGTCGTGATGTTTTGAGTGTGATGACGACCGATCGAGCCGGGACAACAAAGAACCCCTTGGAACTTCCCGAGATCTACCGTCCGTGTAAACGTGGGTTCGGTTAGCATATAGAGCATGTGAGCGCCAATGTGATCTGCTTGAGTAGCCGCTGAGGACAGGTAACCTTCTTCACAATTGCTGGACTTTCAAGGTACGCAGACGACTTTTTCAAGCACCCAAGACGGCATTCTTGTTGCGGGCGAGAAGCCGACTGGCTTGTAATGCTGGTTAGCCGCAACCGCTCTGGAAGCAACAGCCTTGCGTTTTCACCTCGGCAAGCGAGCGAGGTGGCGTTCGGGAATCCGGTAAATATGTCGGCGCCCAGTGTGCGTCGGCAGCTATACTACTGCATGTGTCATCAGCAGGGCTCGAAGACACATGTATCAAAGATACACGTATTTCAGATACTATCTTAAAATATTACTCTAGTATCTTGTATCTATATCACGATGCATTCGGCAAGATATCTACCAGTATATGCATTTTCGATACATCATACCAGCGTTGTACACGTTCCCCTAAAACAGGAACGAAAGCTTGTTCCTCGTTCCTTCCCAATATTGAAACGAGTTCCCATTACAAGTTCCTTTAATGCGAAAGGAACGCGTTCCAGTTACACTTCGAACATTGGAACGTGGCGTTACATTAACGTTACATTTTATGATTCTTTAATTAAAATATAGTGTCAGACAATCCTGAGGCGAAATAAAATGAAGAATTTAAAACTCACATCGAACTATGTATATTATACAAATTTGAACATCGTCGGCAGCAGAATACCTGGAAATAAAAAGAATCCAATGAAACGCTCCTATATATAATTTTTTTTCCAGGGCCCTATCGAAAATGTGTCGAAAACTCGCGCCTCTTTCTCTTGGTATATACCACAATTGGCATGGAAGGGTAAGAATGTATGACTAACATTACTGATAGGTCATGACATCAATAACGTCTCATGCTCGTCGGTTACGTCACGATTAACGATAATAAAATCACGAGTGGCGTATACCCGCATTGGATATGCGCGTATGAGCCAGGGACAAGAATGAAAGGAAGGAAAGAAAAAAAAGAAAGGAAGAAAGAAAGAAACAAGGAAAGAAAGTAAGGGAGAAAGGGAGAAAGAAACAAAGAAAGAATGAAAGAAGGAAAGAAATCACGTGGGTCTCATACCGGGGCCGCACATTTGAGCTCCCCTCCCAGAGTAGAGCAGGTGCCGGATCACATGACGCGATCGACCAATCAGGGTCGTTTGGTGTGTCACTGGGAGGGAAAGGAAAGGAGCTTGTTGCGTGCTCCGCCGGTCTTCCCTCGCCTCAGATAAGTTTCGGTGTCCGGATGGGAAGGCCCGCACGTGGTGCGTTCCGCTGAGGAATGGACTGCGTTTCAGCGACAGCGCCGCGAACTCGCTGAGGAAAGGGCTCGTCGTCGACGTGCCGATTTTAGCGGGAGGGCTTCCGAAGCGCAGCGAAGAGCCATGGACCCCAAGTTGCGGGAGCGCGATGTTGAGGCCAAACGTCAGCGACGCTTAGGGCAAACGAAGCGGAACGCCTGCGACAGCGTCGTCTTGCCACAAGCTTCGCTTACCCCCATTTTCTCGACAGGGGAGGTGCTTCCACCGAAGCGCTTGAGGGTACTGCGGTGTTGTACTTGAGGAAAAGTTGGTTCAATCCCTCGAAGTTCTTCATCTGCGACAGCGGGTAGTCAACTGGTACCAGCAAGTACTGCGACAGCTCATCCTGTGCCTGGGCTGGAAGGGTTCGGTGCCCGTAAGGACGTGACGACTCGTAACTTTCCATCCGCCGCCAAGTCCCTCGAGTGGCCCTGCGATCCTGACGTCTGCGTCAGGCCGGTATGCCGGCATGGAGGAAAGAAAATACAGGAGGGAGCGTCACGTGGCAATCTTCGAGCCTAGCAATAAAAAACGTACAATAGAGATCTCACGAAAAAAAAAAAATGCCCTACAGTGACGTGACAGGCAAGCGGTAGTTCTTTGCGCCTCACGTGGTCGCCCATCCGCCCTGCGTGACGTGCTGCATACGCGCGTGTGTCTGTTCAATGCCGTGGAACGTTTACAGAAGGAACGCCATTACCTCTGCCGTTCCTTTATAAACCTAACCAGTTACCGTTACAGTTCCACCGACCCTTAAAGGAACGGTGGCGTTACTCCGTTCCTCCCAAAAGGAAGTAGTTCCAGGAACGCCGTTCCGTACGACACTGCATCATACGAAGTATTGTGTATCTTAAATACAAGATACACCAATGGCAAAATCTACGAAGACATCCAGAGTCACTGACAGCAGTTGAAATTTATTCTGAGGCTGCACTTTTATGGCTAAATAATTTTTCCAATAACCAAATACGCTTGAGAAAATTGAATGCTGTGCGGAATTAGTATTAATAATGAATTAAGCTTTACTAATCAATTTTGAAATGTACTCATTAAGTAGAATGCACCAACCGCAGAAAGGAAGTCAAGCCTGTGCTTATAGCCTATCATTTTGCTAGAAACATTGTGCTGAGAACCAGCTTCAAGAAATACAGACTGAACACGTGTCGTGAAATGCATTGCTGTTTTGGCTACAGTTTTACACACAGTATATTACACAATGCAGAACCATATTACCTGGAACATCAATGCACATCGCTGCAGATTTTATGTACTTTGATCGCACTTTACGAGCGCCTGATCTAGTCACTGCTGCATATCCCGCACAGACGCTCCGCAGTAAAATTAAAAGCTGCACGAGAAGGCGCTAACCAATTTTACCCAAAGGCGAAGCAGCGATAGCAACATTGCACGGAAGGCGTCACTGAACGCTGCAGGCGTGATGAGCGTTGTTGCGGGTGTCGCATCTCGATGGTGCAGGAGGCTTTAAAATTACATTGTGGCATTTTACGTGCCAGGACCACGATGTGATTATGAGGCACGCCGTATAGTGAGGGACTCCGGATTAATTTTCACCACCTGGGGTTCTTTAACGTGCACCCAATGCACGGCACATGGGCGTTTTTGCAGTTCTCCCCGTCGAAACGCGACCGGGATTCGATCCCGCGACCTCGTGCTTAGCAGGGCAACGCCAAAGCCACTAAGCAACCACGGCGGATACACACGAAATGGGATTCAAGGAACACTGTCGGTGTGGTCAACGTCCAGAGAAATAATTACATAAATTTAGCTTGACGTTCACCACGGCGTGGTGTGCGCACATCTCCTTATATAAGCACGAACGCTAATATGTGTGCGCACATCGCTGTTGCCTGCAGTGAAAGCCAGGACGCTGCCCTGTCTCCGGCATAGAACCGACGGAGCGGAGCGTGAAATCGTGCCGGCTTGGTTTGGTCGCTTTTAGAACAAAGCGCTTCTCTCGAGGCCTTCTGATTTTCAACGCCCTAACCGCGCACACGTCGCCAATAGCAGGAACAGCGCGACAACGGCCGATGGCGCAAATGCGACTCGAGCGTTGCTATAACTGCTATCGCAATGCAAGACAGCCGTGTTTTATTGGACGTATTCTGCTCGCCGCAATCGCCCGGCCGCCGCTGTCGCACAACTCTCTCCACGTCGGCCAGCTGTTTGAAGTCACGTGGCGTAAAAGACGCCATTTGCTCAATTATTTCACGGCTCCTACGTTAAATTTGGTTAATAGTCTCCCGTTAGGAATCACCTTAATAACGTGAGTCAAAACAGTTTGGCGCCTGCCACAATTAGAGGGCAGCGTGAAAAGGTGAACAGTGGAATGCGGAGCCTGCTGTCGCTCTACTGCCTTTGTGCTAACTGTATAACTCTTCACGCCTTTTACTATTTTCTACCTCGTGTTCATTTGCGCTTCTTCTGTGATATCTGTAAAGGGACACTAAAGATTTAAAAATACCTGGGCTGTATGAGTAAGTTACACTTGCGAAGCACCAAAAAAAAAAAAAAAAAGAGCCACTCTTGTAATACCGTCAGAAAAGGCTTGGTTAAAGGACGCAAAAACGAAAAACGGGTGGCGGCACAGCCGTGGCGTTTCCGCACCACTGGGATTGTCTTTTAATACATGTACAATTTTTTTTTAATTTTAATAAACGTCTTTCTCTCCCTCTCTCTCCACACCAGCACTGCGTGACGTCATGAATTTTGACCTCGTCTGCTCAGGCGTAGATAATTTTTTTTTTATCGGCAAAGATGTTCTACATTGGGTTCTAAAGCAGCCAAGGACTGGTCTTAGCAAGTTTCAAGAACTTATACTAAGCTAGAACAGCGCAAATACTAAAGGATACTTTGAAATCCGTGACGGCACACTGACGTGCGGGCGCTGGGGTTACGCCGTGATATTAAAGAAAATAGAACTTTGACGTTAATTTTCTATTCTATAATGATCAACCCATTTCCGATAAATTTGTTTCCGCAAAAGACAGTTTTGAAAGAATATTTGTTATCATTTTAAACTATTTTAGTGTTTATAGTTATGATCCCTTTAAAACTCAAGGCATTCTCCTCAATTTTTCTCCTATAAGGCCAAGTAATAATTTACCCTCATGTCGGTTCGAAGAGCAGTGCTGCAGCGCTCTGAAGTATCATAATACTTCTGTCTTTTGATTTCACTCTTCGGTGTTCGATATAGTTCCACGGCTGGCTTCCGCTCCATCACCCAATATCCACTGCGCTGCTTCCCGGGGTCTCGGATTTACTGCCGCTGTCGACACGTCCGTTCATGAATGTGAGTGAGTGAATGTTTTTAAAAAGTTGCGGACATTTTCCCATAATTTTTCAAAGACCCTTAATGATAATGAGAAAGATGAGTCTGTTGCCAAACGCGGGCGATCGCCGAGGTCTCCCGCACCTAGCTGTCTCCGAGCATATTTTCTGAGAACTCTTACCGAAAAGCTGAGCGCTGCTAATGATAGTCGAGATGCTATCTTACATTGAACATTATTTGCTGCTACATGATCTGCCGTTTCTTTGTCTGATGGGTACTAAGTGCAATTAAGATGCACATTTTGCAAGATCATCATCAGCGGCGTGTATTGCTCCAGTTCTTCCCCCATCTTCCCGTTCTAACAAAGGGCATGCTTAATAGGGAAATATCCATTACTGCCATGAATATGTGAAACACGACTGGCAACTCTAAAGTCTAAATACGGAAATGCGGCGGTTTCTGTTGTTGGAGATCAAATAACGCAGCCGTTGGCCTTCACTTACACAAAGCAGTGTCTTGCGCAACGAATTTGAAACAAACAGTGGTAGTATGGTTCAACTGAAGCTCAGTTTGCAGCTCACATTTGAATTGTGCCGTTCGCGGCACACGTGATACGTAATAAAATGTGGGAAGCAGTAAACGGCACGTGCTGACTTTGTGATTTGGTGGGTGCCAAGCGGCAAATTTTGCACGTATAGGCCACAAAATTCGCTCCGTAGATCGACGGCATGTTGGAATGTGCTGTGAGATAGTTGTGGGTAAATGACTTAAAGTAAAACACTTAATCAAATTTTATTGTCTTTGTTTTATTTCTGCTGCAGGTTGAAAGTCCAGTAGAACTACAAGTACCAACTTTAGTTTTCACCTACGTGAGACATACGAGAAAGGAGCGCTTTTAGAAAGGGCTCTCGAGTCCCGAGGGCCCCTTTAATGCACGTCAAAGTACCCCAGGTGGTCAAAATTAATCCGGAGCCCCCCACTACGGCGTGCCTAATAATCAGAACTGGTTTTGGCACGTAAAATCCCAGAAAGAAGACGAAGAAGAACCAGACCGATGGCCCAGTGGTCTGGAGTTTGACCAGCAGCGCAGAGGGCCCAGACAATGACGACGCGACGTAACGAACAACAAAACGTTTAATTACGTCGCTTGGTAAAGAGTGGTCAGCTCGACAAGCTGCTCGCATAACGAAAAGCGAAGGCTAAAAACTGAATGCTTAATGCTGAAGGCTTGCGATGCGCGCCGTCTTTTTGTCGCTTATCGGTAACCTTCTTGCCTATAGGAGGGAACGGACGTCGTCGATGCGCGGCTTACTTGTCGATGCTTGTCTCCGCCATGCCGTCATTTGAGTCATAGAGGAGAGAAGACGGCTCCGCTTCGGGCACAAACGCAGACACAGATGCCTAAGTTTGTCGGCGCCCTTGTTCACATGGTACACTCGTTGGGCTTCTCTTCATCCTTAACGTCCGGACTGTCGTCCTTGTTGTGGCGGCGTGACACGGAGTGTTCGTCGCAGAGGCGAGCCGTAACAGCACCACCCTGATTTTGTGCAAGATAAAATAACAGACATTTGCGTTCACGAAGTCTGTTACTTGAGAGCGCCAACAAATGGGCGTTATAAAAGCTCATAACACCCTTACGTAACAAGCCCCCCCCCCCCCCCCCCCAAAAAAAAAAAAAAAAAAAAAAAAGTGAGTTAATTTTTTTTCTCCACAGAATCTGTTACCAAAGGCAGTGATATAAGAGCGCCCGCATTTTAGTGAAAGTGCTATTTCGTCATTTCTCTTCGGCTGAACCTATTACAAAGTGCCACGAAGGCAACGCTCTTTTGCAGTTCAATAGCTCTCGGATACCGAGGACTTCACACATCAGATGGCACGCTCAGCTCAGAAGTAAGCTGTTCTACCTGCTGCAAAATCCATCAAATAACTTGCCACGTTCTTAATTTTCTTCTCCTTTTACGCCAGCTATCTTTCCAGCATGTGCAAGTGTCTTATCAGTTGGTGTAATTCGTTTTCATAAGCTCTAGAACAGAGCACGTACAGCGCTGTATCAGGGGCGTAAAGGTTATAGGGCTTTTTCATAATGCAAGCGTATAAAAAAAACACTGCCACAAAGAACCTAATTTCTATTAATATTTGCCCGGAAATATTCCTCCTATTTTTCACACTTTTCATTTGCTGTACGATGAAAGGAAGGAAAAGAGAGATGCAACTTAAGGATAGTTATAGAACAAACTTAAGAGAACGCTCCCGATATTTTCGTGATGCCAATTTTATTTTTCCCCGTTAGAAATAAACAAATTTGTGTATTTTGTAGGCACCCGAAAACTTCCACGGTCAACAGGCCGGAGCTTTGCGTGCGAAGCGAGACGGGCCCATTCGTGCGCCATAGGGGCCGGTATCCTTCTCGGAGAGCCGGCGCGGCCGTGTTTGCACATCGCCCGGCGATGCGCATCCCATTTCCCCATCGGCGCGGTGAAGGTACACAGGAGAATATGTTGGCACACACGTGAGCCCCGTTGCCCGTGGGCACCTTCGTCCTCGCACCCTCCTCGATTCCTCAAGTGTAGTCTGTCATCTCGTCGACGTCGGTGCTGTGTTGCAGGGTCGAGAAGAGTTTTTTTTTTGCATTCCCTTCGCTCATTCCAGCCGACTACGAGAATGAACACCTCACGGCTGTAGCGCTGCGCGGAAGATAGAGAGAGGCGAGCGATGGTTGAAACTCGACACCTCACGTCCGGGCGGGGCGTCGCATTCGATTTGCCGGCAGAAGAATGTAGACGTCACATTTGTGCAGAACGGGAAGGCCTAAATCCTCAACGTAATCCTACACCACGAAAGAAAAAAAAAAGGGGGGGGGGGTGGATAAATAGTGCACCCGGTCTTGAAAACACTGTGTGAGGGACGTGTGTGCAGCGTAAGAAAAAAAAAAAAAAGACAATGAAGAGAATTGAAAACTAATCGCAAATTGACGGATAAAAGGCCTAGCTAGCACATTTTCGTACCGGCAGTTTTATGTTATCTAAGCCTGTAAACTTCTGGTCTTCAATATGCTCAATGTTCTAACATTCTCTGTGCGAATACAGATTAAGTGAATCCACGAACATGAGCCGAAGGCCTTTGTTCTTCCACACAGCGACGCGCATTGTGATGCTGTGGTGCGTTTTGTTCGACGCGCGTTTAAAACGCCTCTAAATCAAACGCCACGCATTGCGCAATAATGATTTTTTTAGCGATCGATGTCGTCGGAGGTGCTTCCGTGGGGGTAAAATCGCCTTCCGTGGCCCTCGGCCGACTGAAAAACTCGCAAGTAATTCGATAAGATACGGCCGCTTTTTATGCATGGCACACATCGAATAGCGTATGCGTAACTGGCGCTAATCTGCCTTCACTGCGCTCTACTTGTCATAACTATATAGACTGACCTTACAACTTCTCGAACAATACGTATACTGGATGCGTCGAAGAAAGCGACAAGAAATTGCCAGTGTCAACCCCACAATGTGCAGACGACGCGCACTGACAAGTATAGGTATTGTAGAAAAACTCGAAAAGTCAATCCGAGTGTTCTTTCGTGAATTAGTCAATTCCTTTTTGTGGTAGCCATTTCTACTCATGTCGGCGTTAAAAAAAGTGTGAGGTTATAATTTATAGCATTCCATGGTTAACGACCCCAGGAAACCTCGCCATATGGCACGGTATAATTGACTCACGTTTTTCTTTGTCGCAGATTTCTTATGTCCGATTTATTGTGTCCTGGGACGCTTATATCTCGAAAAAGAATACCAATAGTACTTCTTACGGAATGTATATTCTAAAAGATTGTTTCGGCCTTCTCGTTCGGAACTTCAGTTACTTCTTCATAAGCCTTCAACGTTTTTTTTGCCCGGAAAATTTTTGTTGGTATCCAACACTTTTTGTTCGCCGTTCTCGTGAGTGTGTACGTTGGCACTGACACAGCGGAAAAGATGATTTGTTAAGTTTAGGTTACACGTTCAAATTCAAATTCAATCTATTATCACGTCCATTTCTTTGATACAATACATGGGCATCACTGTCTGGATCCCTAGCTGGATCCAGACAGTGATGCCCATGTGTCTGGATTCATGCAATAATATGCTCACACACATTTTTGAGGACATATACGTTTACATACTGAACACTACCGAAATAATACAAATATACAAATGACACACAAAATTGAGAGAACGAAGTAATAGCATAATAATACAAATTACACAAGTACACAAGAGCGAATCATTACGAGAAGCAAGAATATTATGTCAAGAGCAGCATTCATTACACTAAAGATCACATCTCTCTGAAGCGACTCTTCGTATGTTTCAATAATAAACACAATAGTGACAATAAAATAGATGGCAATAAGAAACAGTTTCCAAACATTAGACATTGTACTTCAAGTGATTATTTGTGAGCACACAGTGCGATTTAAAGAAAATTTTGCATGTCGCTGAAAGAATATTGACCCCACTTGAACACGCCCATTTTTTGCTGGGCATAGACTCATTCTGGCACTTCTATTTTACCTTTTTGGTGCTCTAGTCTTTGTGTAAAATTTAAAATTTGCTATTTGACTCAGTGACAATTGGTAGTCATAGTTGCTTACTTTTGTTTTTCTGCGAGGGGTATGCTTATAATTCATACGGAAATTCATGTTCACAGTCAAACAAAATTGCTCTCATTGCACATCGCTTTGTAAGCCCTGAGGGTCCGCCAGAGCGTCATGATGATATATGTAACCTCGCCCAGTGTCTTACAGACATTTTATAATGTTGTATGTTATAGCAACTTCTCTTATTGCCCTTTTATGCAGTGCAAACAGCGTACTTACTTTGTCCGAGTCCCATGGCAAACTCGAACTAAAAAAAAAAACATTATTAAACTGAATCGGTACACGCGCATGATCAGGACCAAGCTTGAGCCATATAGGGGAAAAGAAGGACCTATTTTTGCCGATAATCCATACTGCACGAAATACCAGAAAAAAAAACGTTAAAAGGTCACGCATGCGGGAACGACACGTCAATTTCCTTGCTTAATAGCGAGGAGAGGTTCTTGCGCGGGATGCTGCGGTGGCGCAATCGTTTTGTACACACTTCATTGTTTTGTTTTCGTATTTTTCTTTTCGTAGTGAATGTGTGCTGCCTCGTGTCTGGTAACGTGCTTACATGTGTCCACACGTCTCTGACTGAAATAAACTCAGCTGAAAAATTGAGCTTGTCTGTACTTTTATACCTTCTCGTCCTCATCTGTTTCGCGTAGAATCTTTTTATTCACTGTTTTTAACCAACTAGTCCAACAACGAGTTTTATTGAACAAGACCTTTTCGATCGCACACATATGACAGGATCTGTGAATAGTAAATGTTCATTGAAGAAGACTCCGTGGAACTGTAAGGATTTAACAGGTTCAAGAGCGTTTCTTTTAAATTCAAGACAGGTCCCGCCTCGAATATACCTTTTTTCCCCCTTGAATATTGCACATGTTGTTTTCTTAGCAATTAGATATATCTTACTTGCACTTATACGCAAGCATAGCTTATTTACCCGTCTATTTTCAATCCTAACTATACTGCCCAAACAGGATCCAGGAACGAACATATTTGTATCGTCATTGTATAAGGTTGTTTAAGAAGTTTGTCAAGCCTTAACACTATTAATTCTCAAATAACAAAGAAATAACAAACAAAGACGTCCAACTGTTGAACCTGTGGCACATCTGTGTGAATTGTACGATAAATGTCATTTTTATACGTGTACTGTCGCAAGCTTTCAATTAAATAACGTCGATTGGCCTTTGAATAATGTCTCTTGCTTCCTAAAGCTGTAGGTTGCAAAATAGAATCTCACTTTTAAGGGATATCTTAAAATATAGAAATATCCCTACGCGAACAACTCCATTCTTAATATTTCTAATTATTTTGTCGTCTATTCCGATCATGGTTGTTTCACTCGATTTGCTTTTATGTAAACCGTATTTTTATTTTTTTGACAGCGGCATTTGTTTTGCATGCAAAGGAAAGTAAACTATGCGCTTATTACAGATTTTGTTATTTTGAATGCGTTGGACATAGATTGTCTTTGTTTTTCAAATTGAGGACAGGGGCACAATAGGCGGTCAGTGTTTTCCTCGCAGCCACAGACACCACATGTAGGACTGCCAGTCATTCCACTTACTGCTGATAAGCTTTCGTGAAGCCAACTCCCAACCATAACTGACACAGAAGAGACGCTTCGCGTCGGTGCAGCGCGGCCGGAGGTCCGAGTTGCAGCGAAGTCTGGTGCACCTTGTATGTGATGTATTCCACTCAGCTAACGAGAGTGTGCGTGCTAGAGTGCAAAGCTGTCTCGCAGCGTCTGTGCTAGAGAAGAAACTGGGTGATTGTCTTCTGGATAACACATGCACACGTCACCTTTATGTATTATGGAAAATATTCCTGTTTACTGGATCAGGTTCTATATATGTTATAAAGCATTGATGCAGCGATATCAGATATAGTTTCTATAGTTAAAACTTCGTTGGAATAGATTCTTGCGGAGCAGTTGCTTTTTAATGGAATAATCAAGAGGTTGTTTGAGAGCTCTCCGGCCGTGCTACGAAGTGGATGAAAAACAGCTTTAAAGCTATATATTAGGAGGATAATGGCGCATGGAAGTGATGGTCTCGCTTCCTTATCTTCAGTGACGCTCGCTTATGGTAGCAGTAACCATGGGCGGTACCAAGGGGGATGTTCGGATGTCCTGACTCCTCCCCCCTAAATTTGTGTTTCCAGCACAGAAGGAAAGCGGCATTCTTGAATGCCAATTGGGGCTTTTTGTTAAAACATAACTGTTTCGTTAGAACGCTCACTTGGACGCGGATAAATTTATTATTATTTTTATTGAGAGTAAGCATCCGTGCAGTCATCATAATAATAATAATCATCATCAATCACCAAAGACCCCCACCCCCCTACCCCCTCTTGAGAACAACTTGGATCCGCGCATGGCAGTAACTCTTAGTTGCTCTTTTACAAGATATTTGTGGCGCTGCTAGAGCCATCCTAAATCATCACCCGAATATGCCATAAGATTATAATGAATGTTTTATTGTTGTGAGGTGTTGTTGGATGAAAATACATAGCTCATACTGAATTACGTTGTAGAGTTTACATCTAATTCGCATTGGGGGACGAAGAATCATTGCATTTGCTAATAAATAACAACATGTTAATTCAGCTTGCTGAATGTAATTATATATATATATATATGTTGCGTGTGTGTGCGTGCGTGCGTGCGTGCGTGTGTGTGTGTGCGTGTGCGTGTGCGTGTGTGTGTGTGTGTGTGTGTGTGTGTGTGTGTGTGTGTGTGTGTGTGTGTGTGTGTGTGTGTGTGTGTGTGTGTGTGTGTGTGTGTGTGTGTGTGTGTGTGTGTGTGTGTGTGTGTGTGTGTGTGTTGAAGGGTGGCTCTAGCAGACTTGCATAGCCTGCATATATCGCCCGTGTATATCTCGGGGTAGAAAGCATAATAGCACGGGACTCGTATAGGTTTCTGTTTGTAATCGCCTCCAAGCAACGGACTCTGCTAAATCTTGTTAATCTGTCTTTTTCTCTCCAGACCTCCTCCTCCGCGTTCCCCTGACCGATGGAAGTCACTCCTTGCTCAGCTCGGCGAGTAAGACCGCGAGCTCTCCGTAAGAATTTCGGGTGGCTACTACTACTGCACGTAACAAATGGTCACACCGTATACCGGGTTTCACGACCGCAGCGCTGGGCCGTTAGTTGACGAAGCAATACAGTTTGGTCTACGCTTGCACGACTTACAAAATTCTGTCCCCGCAAGGAAGCCTTGCGGCAGGGTTATTATTTGGTACGCATCCGTGGCTACAGACGGGGTAAAACAGACGAGAAGGCCAACTAGCCCGATCACAGTGTTTGCCACCTTTTATATTTTCAGTGTAGCGCACGTGTCATCGGTCTCTTGTTGCACTCTGTTTTTCTGCCTGTATCAGCGCTGCGCGCTGGATGACTTACGCCTTGTACCGCCTCGCTGTGTCTTGCTCATCCGTCTCGCGCCCCGTTCTTGAATGATCACACATGGTACGTAATACTTATAGCTCTAGCGCTTCTCAAAACTATAAAGCTTTCCTGGAAGGATGCGCTCAGGAGGAGATATTTTCGGCAACTCTCGGTCGCAAGGCTAGATCCGCCTGGGTACAGTGAATTAGAATATATGGTCAGTGCGCCGACCGATGCGCGCCGCGTTTCATCGTGCGTGTCGCGCGAAGAGGTGCTTATAGCGATGGCATTGCCGTCCCTCACTATTGAACGCGTCTAGCAAACCATATAGCACTAGCCACGACCGGTCTGGAGCGCGCGTCTGGCGTCCGGACTAGCCGTGCTCCAGTGCGCGACGCAATTCACCGCGATGTACCTGCAATAGACAGACCAAACCGACAAGCAACAGCGCATGCTGGGATCGCCCGACTTCCGGTTACCCCGGAGAAATGCAAACCTACAGCCTGAAGTTCACCTGCAGGCAGCTGCGTCGTTGCCATGTGTGTGCCGAGCAAGATATAGCTTCGGTACAATCGGGGAGCAAATAAGTGAACGAATTATGTTTTTAAAGTATTTTTGAACACCGCTGCATGTGACTCCGCTAAAGGTATTGGCGGGCAAGATCGCGGCCACGCACTGCGAGCGTAACAGTTACGACTAAAACAGAAGAAAAGCATTTACCATTTTATCATACCGCAACGCGATCACCATGTCGGAAGTTTTCTCGCAGCTTGAAGAACATTTTACGAATGCGAAGCGACCGAGCTGTGCTGCAATCATTGTGTCAGAATTCAGCTGCGGCACATGGTCGACTTTGTCGCTATTGCAGCCCGGTTCCTCTGCAACAGGAGAACAATTCTGCCAATTTGACAGTTTTTTACTGGCGAGCCTATATACAATACATTTTTATTGTAATTAATTCACTGGGCTCGCCTAGAAGAAGAAATAAACTTTATTGCAAGAGCCGGCACTTTGCTTTTAGTGGCCTCAGGTGTCGACTCGAAGTCCTCGGACTCGGATGGCATCTTCGGCTTGCCGGACGGCCCAGAGCTAGTCTTCCAGTTCCGAACTTTTCAGGGCCGCGTCCCAGCGGTGGCGATGCCGACGGTGAAGGTCCTCAGCGGCCCCAGCAACCGGGGCAACGGCGGGAATGAGCGAGCTCGAGGCTTCCTTTAATCTAGTAACGCCTGCCGTTATGGACGCGTCGCGAACGGCGGCGGTTTCAGTACCGTTGTCGCCGGCACATTCCCAGAGCACGTGTCGCAGCGTTGCTCTGTGTCCGCATGCTTTACACGCATCAGTCGGGTATAAGCTCGGGTAACAGTGGCGTAAGACTGCCGGACTAGGGTAACTGTGTGTTTGTAGTAAGCTTACGTTTACGGCCTCTTTCCTGTTTAATTTAACGTGCGGTGGCGGGAATTTGCGTCTTTCAAGTCTGTAGTGTTGGGTTAGGTCTCTGAACGTGGTCAGGCGATCGCCCCACAACCATTGTGATGTTGTTTTTGCAGTGTATCTGTCGTAGTGTCTCGATCCGGCAGGTCCGACGCCCCGCACTCGGGGGTGGAGGCGGCGGCCACGTAATCTGCCACGGCTCGGCAAGTGAGACCTCGAGCCGGCGGCGTGGGCCAATTTGTTGCCCGCGAGCGGGACGTCGGTGTGTGCCGGGGTCCAGAGGAGGAAGACCGCAGAATTTTGCGGTTGCGAGGGTGACGTCGAGTCCCCGTCCTCACGAATTTGTAGTATGCGGGCCATAGGGATGGTCGATTAAATATTTTAATCGATTAACGATTAATCGTTCGTCGGTTTAGCCTATAATCGATTAATCGCTTTCGATGCGGGGCTTTTCGTCGATTAATCGATTAATCGACTTTTTTTCGGGTGCTTTAAAAAGGCTGAAACACAGTTATCTACTCACGTAAGTACCCATTTTAACGTTTGAAAGGTGGAACCAGGATAAGAAATACAAGGGTATAACCTTTGATGAAGAATAATGTTTTTTAACTTCTTAAAGGCCAACTATAATTGCCACTAGGGACTAGTGAAGGAATAAACAATGTGCAGGGTGTTCATATTTAAGTTTTACGGAATTTTTCAAAATTGCATGTGGCAGGTAGCATAATTCTTATCGTTGAGCTGGGTTATTCGAAGAGGCGGACATTAGTAACACGAAAAATCGAAATACATATTTGACTAATTAACAAACATTGAGTAATGAACTTCTTAGTTAATTACTTTCCGACACATATTACAATTTATGAATTGTAGCCGATGAGTTTGGAAGACCCACTTGAAAGGAATTTACAGGATGACACCACTTTCGAGATATTATTTCTCAAAGTGTGGGACGAAATACATGGGCGTTCCAGTTACTTTTGTTCTTCAATGCATTTTGGTAGAAATGTAAGTGGAACAACAGCGTTTCTTTACGGCGAGTTTGATGGTGCATATCTTCAAACTGGTGTCATTCTGGAAATTCAGTAAGTTCTTGATGAGGGCTAGTTGGTTCATAATTTGGAACTGAGATTTGAACAGCGCGAAGAAAACAAGGACTCGAAGAAAGAAATACCCCAAACAAGCGCTTGTTTGTGGTATTTGTTTCTTCGTGTCCTTGTTTTCTTCGCGCTGTTCAAACCTCAGTTCCAAAATCTGGAAATTCATTCCAAGTGAATACGCCTGACAAGTGGATACGCCTGTTTTCTAATGTACCAGCAGGTGTTCCTCAAGGCTCAGTCCACGGTCCACTTCTCTTTTACAGCGAAAGCTACATATGGCTAGGCGAAACGATAAACCGTTCGTCCCATGTTTCGATAAACGTCTCCATTGGCTGCGCCGTCAGTTACGTCGTTCTCTACGTCGCACCCAAGCGCGCGCGCCATTGGCAGCTAGCGCCGTTAGTGACATTGTTAGCGAACGCGTTCCCGCCATTGCCAAGTTGACGCTGCTGTGCCCGAAACGCCTCCTCCTCGGCTCGCCATTGTCGCATGCGTTCGATATCTCGAGTTAGCTCGGCGTAGTGGATAGCAGCATCCGCCCGCCATTGGCGCTTGCGTTCCACTTCGTGATTTCAACGTGGACGTTTCGTCGCAGCCGAAGCCAAATTGCCGCCCGAGAAACTCCCGCAGAAAGCGGGCGTTGCCCCGGCGAACGCGTTCCCGCCATTTCCACGTTGACGCTGCTCTGCCCGCAACGCCGCCTCCTCGGCTCGCCGTTGTCGCATGCGTTCGATATCTCGAGTTAGCTCGGTGTCGTGGTTAGCAGCATCCGCCCGCCATTGGCGCTTGCGTTCCACTAGAAACACAAACATGTAGCCAATATTTGAGAAACGCTTCAATACAGCGTCGGGATTAACCACTGCTAAACACCGGGGCCGCACGTTTCAGCTTCGCTGGTTAACCATCTGTACGGAGTGCTTGGGCGGTGTTTTTTTAATCTATATTAACGATCTTCCGAACTGCGTTCTTTTTTCTTCCATAAAGCTATTCGCAGATGACTGTGCTGTCTACCGTAAAATTCCTAATCCTTCCGATTCCCAAGAACTGCAGGATGACCTTAACCGCGTAACTGAGTGGTGTTCTAATTGGTGCATGCAACTAAATTCAAATAAATGCAAGGCCATGCGAATATCTCGTAACACTGTCATGCACACGTACTTTATTAATGGTGCACCTGTGACGTCAGTTACTTCTTACAAATATCTCGGCCTTCACATATCAAATAACCTTTCTTAGCATTCGCATATTGACTATGTTGCTAATAACGCTAACCGTATGGTTGATTACTCGCGCCGTAATTTTAGCTCTGCCCCTTCGTCCCTGAAGCTAACTCTTTGCAAAACTTTAGTTCGCTCCAAATTGGAGTATGCTTCAGCCATTTGGGATCCGACTCAGTCTTCATTAGTTTCTACTCTAGAAAGTATTCAAAACCGCGGTGCACGCTTTGTCTTATCTAATTATTCTCGCTATGCAAGTATCTCATCAATGAAATGAACTCTTAACTTACCTGATCTTTCGTCACGCCGCAAATGTTCCCGTCTTTCCTTTTTCACAAAGTTTTTTATTTGAACCCCCTTTTAAAAGAAACCCGTCTTGCCCCTCCGTCTTATATTTCGTCTCGCACTGACCACAGCCTTAAAGTCGGGGTACCATTGTGCCGCACAAACCGGTACAGTGACTCATTCATCCCTAGGACAAGCACGGACTGGAATCGCCTTACCGCGTCAGTCGCACTCATCACCGACTCTACCAACTTCAAGACCGCTGTTCGAATGCATTTTGTTAATATTTTTGGTTTGTAATTTTGCTGCATTATTTTTTTGTTTTTGACTCCACTCCTTTCTCTAACGCCTTCGGGCACGGAAAGTACGTGCAATAAACAAATAAATAACTTCACCGGCTACAATTGGTAAATTGCAATATGCGTCGTAAATTATTTAACTACGAAGTTAATTCGTAATTTTGATTAATTAGTTGAATATGTGTTTCGATTTCTCGTACTAATGTCCGCCTCATCAATGATAAGAATTATGCTACCTGCCACAGGCGATTTCTAAAAATTCCATAAAACTTAAAAATGAACACCCTGTATGTTAAAAATGGCACTTACTGAGGAGGGTGGGCGTGGAGGAAGAAGAAACTAGTAGAGAGCATCGCAGAACGACTGACATCAAGAAGTAACGGCGCAACACGTGATCGCCACATCAGAGCGCGCGGGCGGTTTAATGCTGCCGGGTGCAGGGCAGCAGCCCAGCTGAACGGGTGCGCACCGATTTGAAACTACTGCGAACCAAACATTATCGGCCAATACGTTGTCTCTCAGGGTCACGTGCTGACCCTATACTGCGAGGTAAACAGCGAAGGAAATGGCTTGTCGATGAGTTCACTTTCCAAGACTTGCTGCCTCACGTAATGCTCTCTCCTAGTTAATTTCTTGCTCCACGGGGCGGCCTCTCTCCGGCCCCAGGCAGCGTACGTCACGTGTGCGCAAAGCGGGGAAACGCTTGGCAATCTCGGCAGGACTCGGGGAAAACAGTTGACAGTCGCTCTCGGTCTTCGCAGCCGCGCTGTCGTTGCTCGTGCTCCGCATTCTATAGTACGATTTCAAAATTTTCACGCCATTTTAGTCACTGTCTGGAAAACGATTAATCGAAGCGGTTTAATCGATTAAACCGATTAAATTAAAGGTAGACATCGATGACGATTAATCGTTTTGCGGCGTACTTTTCGTCGATTAATCGATTAATCGTTCATCGATATTACCATCCCTAGCGGGCCACTGCCCGCGAGACGCGGCTGCACGCGAAGCTTCGGACTGCCGCCTGCGAGTCGCTGATCACGGTCGCAGCGTTCGGCACCGTGGCGAGTGCTAAGGCTATCGCGGCTTCTTCTGCCGCCTCCGTGTGTCCCGTGGTCACCGTGACACTCGCGAGGTATTTGCCCGTGCTGTCTACAACCGCGATCGCGTGTGCGCTTCTTCCTTCGCCATATCGCGCGGCGTCTACGTGCACCGCCTCGTTACTCTTACCAAACTTTTTTGAAGGTCACTAGCTCGTTTGTTGCCTCGCCCGACGTGATGCGTCGGATGCATGTTCCTGGGAAGCGGCGGAACGATCAGGCGGTCGCGGACCAAGGCCGGAACTGCCGTTTTTTCTCCATGCTGAGTGTGCTACGTGATGCCGAGCGACTCGAGGATGTGGCGACCCGTCGTGACTTGGATAATCGTTCGTATGGCGCAACGTCGTGCGCCTCGATTAATTCGTCGAGCGAGTTGTAAAGTCCGAGCTCTAGAAACTTGTCGGTGCTCGCGTTGATTGGAACGCCTACTGCCGTCTTGAGAGCCTTTCGTATCATGCAATTGGTTTTCTTTTTTTCCGACCCTATCCATTTGAGGTAGGGGGCGGTGTTCGTTATGCGACTTTTCGCGTACGCCTGCACGAGACGGATCGCGCAGTGTTCGCGCATACCGTTGCGTCTATTCGTGATGCGATGCAAGAGTCGGATCGTGTCATCTACTGAACGACGGAGTCTGCGCACCGCGTCTCTCCGTTATATCCGTTTGCCTGCAGGTGTAACCCCAGGATTCTAATTTTGTCTACGTGCGGTATGGGAGTACCGTCTTCCGAGATAACGCGTATTTTTGAGTATTCCCGTTCCTCTTTACGCAGGGTTTTGCGACCTCTGCTCGTGGGTTTGTAGAGTAACAGTTCGGACTTGGTCGCCGAGCACTCGAGTCCGTTCCTCGCAAGTACTCCTGCACCGCATCTACTCCCGCCTGTAGCGTTCGATCGACGTGACCGTCACAACCTGCCCCGGGAACCCAGAGGGTGATGTCATCCGCGTAGAGACTGTGATATAATTCTTCTACTTCTGTTAATTGCTCGGATAGCCCTAGTAGAAATAAATTAAACAGTAATGGTGATATGACTGAGCCTTGAGGCGTGCCTGTCGGGCCCGTTTCAAATTCCGGCGATTCCTTGTCGCCGACAACAACAGGTGCGCGTCTGCCCGTAAGAGAATTTCGAATGTAATTGTACGTTCTTTGACCTAGTCCTAATGTTTTAACTCTTTTTAAAATAGCTTCGCGTTTAACGTTGTCAAAGGCCTTTTTAATATCTAGGCCGAGAATTACCTTGGTGGAGCTGGTAGTGTCATCTACGATCTGGTGTTCTAGCTGAAGCAATACGTACTGTGCAGAGAGATTGCGGCGGAACCCCAGCATGGTATGCGGTAACGCGTCGCGGTAAAAATTCCCTTGCGCCAGTACATCGTAGGTATTGTCTGCAAAAAACATTGCAAACCAAAATGTTGGTTTTGGTCCACTTTCAGCCCTGATCGGCGCAATGAAGTTTTCAACGTAAATATATGACACAAAGTACATTAGATAGGCCTGTTTGATGGCTTTCTATTTCCATTATTATATCATTTTAATTTTTGTTTTAAGCGTGATATGAATTTTTGAGTTTGGCAAATTCGCCATGCTCGGCTGAGTTTCATACGTTTCGTAGCGTTTCTCAGCTTGAAACGTCGTGTTTCTTCTAATGGATACTGCGAAGGTGTGGTTAGACAACCACGGGGAAAAAGGAAAAACATTGAACCGCTTCGTTTCAGAAATCATGCAACGTCTCGGCGATTCTGTGATGGGAATAAATGGGCAGAACGAACACTACTACAACGAGCGCAAGCACCAGGCGAGACCTGTACGACATTTATCGAGACAATATTAGAGCTCTGTAATAGGTACTGAGATACCTGCCCAAAGAATGTATACCTGCTCAGCACATCCTATCCGCCAGAAACCCTATCGAGTGTCATCTTGTGAGCAAAAACGTATTGCAGAGAAAGTCCAGAAAATGTTGACAAAAAGTGTCGTCGTTCAAGGGTCGTCCAGCCCATGGGCGGCACCGGTAATCTTGGTCTGGAAGAAAGATGGCTCCTGGAGATTCTATGTAGATTACAGACAGTTAAACACTTTGACTAAGAAGGATGTCTATCTGCTACGGAGAATCGACGACGTCATTGATTGCCTACATGTCGCTTCTTATTTCTCGACACTTGATTTGCGAGTAGGCTATTGTTAAATGCCTATGGAACCTGAAGATAATGAAAATATCGTATTCGTGACGCCAGATGGTCTATTTGAGGTTATTGTTATGCCATTTGGCATTCGTCATATACTTCTGCCCCCTTTGAAAGATTTATGAACACAATATTACGTGGTATAAAGTGGGGGATCTCTATGTGTTACCTTGATGATGTAATTTTTGGTCGTAGGTTTGATGAACATAACAACCACCTTAGCCTTGTTTTCGACTGCATCAATAAGCAGGCCTGGTTTTAAACTTCAGAACTGTCGGTTTGGTGAATGTCAGACATTGGTTTTTGGACACTGTTTGGTCTCGCGTTTCGGACGGTTCCATTTCACCTCAGTCAACCACCAGTTCTTGCGACTCGTGTCTGTGCGGTCATTACCAGTTTACGTAGCTGGTGATGTACCATAGTGCCGGGTGATCAAGAGGTCCGAGGCGACGTCCAAGAGATGCAGAAAAGTGTTTATTTACAGCATTTACATTTTGAGAGATTCAATGCACGAGCACGAACGAGCACACTCACAGCACTGAAGCTCCGGTTTTTAAGCCCTTCCTTTTCCCCATTTCCCTCACAGGGGAATTCACTGTTGTTGTTCTCGTCTAATCACAATCACCAAAACGCTCGCAAAATCCCGCCCCTGACGTTGCACCGTACAGCCGGAACCGCCCTCACGTACAGGCAACCGCTTGACGCCTTGGGAACCTCAACTTTGATCCGTTCCCACGGAAAGTCTTGCCGTTGGCCCCTTGTAAGAACGATGGGGCTTTTCATGAAGTTCAGCCTGACAGAGAGATGGGACAGAGAGAAACGCTAAATAGCGTTTCACGAAGGCCGGCGTTGTCGTCGTCTTAAGTGAGCTTTTTGTTTGACTGTCACAGTCCATACCATGACGGAAAAGAGCGACGATGTCGTTTAACGACGCACGAGACCGATTACTCAGAATTCGTCTCGCCCATCAGCTCTGAGCTGTCGGACAGCCGAAGGTACAAAACATAATGGCATGCCAATTAGTCGCAGGTGACGCTGGTCTAGTCGCCAGCTCCCCGGCCTTGCAAGGCACCGAAGTGTATGAATGGCATTTCATCCCTGCAGCATTCTTTGTCGAAAACAGCCGCCGGGCACAACTGTGCTAAATGCCAGTCGTAACAACACTTAGTCGACAAGGATGGCGCAAGGCCCGACCTTTGGAAATTTGAAGTAGCTTTTATTGGCCCAACGTGCGCCAAACAACCAAGCAGTACGTCGTTAGTTGTGAAACATGTCAACGTCACAAGCGACCGGCAACCGCTTCCCCAGGTCCCCTTCGCCCTTTGACACCACCCAGTACGACTTTTGAGCAAGTAGGCATTGACATTTTGGGTCCACTTCCCCTATCCAATAACAAAATATCAGTTTCTTCCGAAAGTCGAAGCATTGATTGCGATAGCAAATTATTACAAAGGTATACGACGTAAGGTTAGTCGTTTTGTCAACTGCATGAACTGTTGTAAACATTCGCTTAATAACTGAATTAACAAGCACGTTGTCACTGCGCGCACATACAAACACGAACACATCACACTCGATGGCCGCGGAATCTCGCTGTCAGAACGCTGGCGTGATGAAGAGAGATAGCAGCGGTGAGCAAATTCCCTTTTGTGTCTCGCTACAACGCGAACTAGGCAGCGAGAACACAGTGCGCATGAAGACATGAGCTATTTCAGATCGGCTAGCTTTCGAACCCGGTGTAGATTGCCTCCAAGGTAGGGAGCACGCGGCAGCGCTCAGCCACCGCAGCTGAAGTAGAAGAGGAGATGCGCAATAACCCGCCCTCTGACCCACAGAACACTGACCAACATGCTTGCCATGCACGGTTCGTGTCCTCCAGCCACTAGAACTGGGAGGGTGTGTTAACCTTTATAACTTACTCAGACTAACTTACGTGCTCAGGCTCGACAAGACCCAGTTCAAGGCTACGTACGTCACAGTGGTGTATCGGATCAGGTGGTCCCACAGCTTCGCTGGCCAAACACCTTCACAGCGTTGATTGGAGCCCACTTAGTAACACGCAAGTGTTTTATGCCAGGGTCCACAATCAACTTCCTGTAACGGATGTGACGTCAGGCATGAACGCGTAAAATGTGCTTTCTTTACATTATCTTGACAGGGATGACGCCACCATCTAGGAGCGGTGAAGCGAAGTACTGCATCATGACACTAACGAGCGCCGACAGTAAGCGCTTCGGTAGTCTCAGCGCAGCGGAGACTCCAACGCGGTGTAACTCGAGTAGCCTGGTGTAGGCGGTGTAGGCCTTCTGTTGAGGTGACGACGCAGTTTCCTCACATGGGTTGTCTTTCGCGTCGGATTAGCCGATGACGCCTTGTCGCCTACGGAGTGCAGCTTCAACTCGCATCAGCAGTGCTTACACGACGCCTACTGCTTTGCTTGCGATGTTACCAACTAAGAAAACTGCTGCGCTAAGCGGCGCAGAAAGGAAACGACGTCGACGCGCGAATCTCGCTTTGGTCCGGTGAGAGACACGCCAGCGGGAAGCAGAACTCCTTCGCGCGTTCGCGGCGCACGTTGCGAACTCTGCCACTCGCATTCCTGAAGCTGAGTGCGTCGCAACTCAAATGGCTGCGCAAGACACTACGGAGTCGGACCAAAATGCTCGTACCTTCACCGAAGTGACTCGGCAGCAGGACGCGGCTCGCCAACAGGACGCCTCGCGCCAAGCAAGCTGCAAACCTGCAACACGGCCGCCGACCCGCAAATCGTGTGCCTTTCGCTGCAGCGGACTATGAGTTCACGAAGCGATTTACTAACAACCCGTTCGGTTTCCTGTGTACGGTTTGCGAACGCCTCTGGTTTATGGCGGGTTTGTACCATGCTCCGGTGCGTGCAGTGCAATGTCTCCAGGGGATGCTTCCCGGTCGTGAGTCGATCGACAACTTTCGCTTATGTGCAAGTGTCAAGGATCCCTGTGCAGTGCTTGGGTGCCGCTGATGGCTACTTGCAACCTAATTCTTCACGTACAATAAACATGCAACAACTTCTGTGAAGACACGTTTCACTCGTGTTCTACCGATTCCTATGAAAGAGGGGTCAACCATATTGCTTTTTTTAGACCGTACATATTTTTACAAATATGTTTGAAGCGCAGTGAGCGTGGTGTTTTAACAGAGGAGCCTCCTAGGTGAGGTGGACATATTTTGCCGCTAATAAAGTGAGCTTCAGAAGACTAATTAAACAAAATGCATTCATTACCTTTTTTATTAGTGCCTTGGGGGAAGTTATCTAAATCGCAAATTTGTGTCCAGTCACATTTTAATGCACACCATTTTTTAAACATCTTGAAAATCCTACCTATAATAGTTCGAGATATTCATCATCGAATTTAAAGCTCGATCGATGGAAATATTGAAACCGAGCGTGTCCCGCTGCGTGTCAGACGGCAACACCCCGTAAAGAAGTGTGGGATGAAGTTGGAATGATGGCATGTCACGGCAAATCCTGCTGCGGCACACAGCCGCACTTGCTTGCCAGTCAAAGCGGGGCCGTATATATCAGTAGCTGCTGCGGTCAAGGTAAATATACCTGGTAGCGAAGCTTCCATAGAAGCCCATACGTTCAAAACATGGCATGTTCATTGGCAGGTCATGGGGCTTAGCGCCATCTGTGTGAGGATGGAACACTTCCGGCGGAAGGAAAAGTAATGTGACGCCATATCCGTTGAAAAACAGAAGTGACGTAATTTTGTCCTTGAAGGCACGAAATTTGTTTTGGTGGCTATTCAAATGCCCCGCCATTCGACTTGATGGGCGTTTCGAGCTTTCAGCGTGGAAAGCGATGCGGTAGAAGGTCAGCCGTACGGGAGTACGGCTGACCTTCGCACCCCTGTACCCCTGTACAGGGTTACAAGGGTACAGGGTAATCGCACCTCAGTACAGAACATACTTTCTTTGGAGGCCGACGAAAGCTTTGGGTGTAGAGCGCTGGTCCCATCGTCAGACGCCAAACCAGTCAGCCAGCGCAGCCGCACGAAAACAGCTAAAGTAAGCAATTATCTGACGGTCGTAACCCGCTACGATTACCTGAACAGGTTAAGAAATTATGAAACTACCCGCGCCCCCAAATTCAGACAAACGTCGACAAGCACAACATCACAACGTGTGAGGGGGGCGTATTGTAACCGGTCAACTTTACGAGCACGCCATTCTGCACACTTCAAGATCTGCATTCCATTGCAAGTGATAGTGGCGTCATTGCCCCCTCTTATGGTGGGCGCTGGAAAAACAGTATTTATTGATAATGATAAACTAAAATAGAGTTGTTTTTTTTTTCTCGCCACACGTATATACAATTGATCTAGCATTTTATTTTCCTTGGATGAATCCAACTGTGTCTCGTAATAATTAAAAAAAGACACATTTTCCTTTCCTAATGTTTATTCCCTCCAAACATAGTCGCGCTTCAATCGCTGCTCCCATAACCACCCTTGCTAATGTCGGTGACAATTTGTTCTGAACCGCTTTTGGCCCGAAGCTTCGCAACCTATATGGACCGACCTTGCCGCGACTGCCGGGACGTTCAGTTTTAAAATTGCTCGCGTGTGTCCTGACGATGCGTTTCGTACTCATATGATAGCGGGGCCGCCTTTTAGGCGTTCCTGACGCGCTCGGTTCTGATATTGCTTGCAATTACGGCGGAAATTCAGTGCTGAATATTTCGAATTAAGAGCGACTTCAAGATAAAAAAAATGAGGGTGCATTGAAATGTGACTGCCTCCAAATTTTCCATTTGGACACTGCTCCTAAGGCACTAATTATTGAAATTTTGTTAACTACCCTTCTGAAGCTCACGTTATTAGCGGCAAAGTGTGACCAGCTCGCCTAGGAACTCCGTTGCAAAAACCCCACCTTCGCTGCCCCTATAGCCTTTTTATAAAAAATCGGTACGGTCTTAAAAAAATAACAGAAAAAAAAGCACTGTATACGTATATCGAGTGATAAAAGGGATATGGGATAGCCATATCCCTTTTATATCCATATCCCATATCCACCGCTTCTTTGCGGTTCCTTCAGTAATGTTTTATTCGTCGACGACTGCGTTTAGTTCATCTCCGACAACATTCTGATTGATGTCGTGCCCAAGATTCGCCCTTATGTACACTCCCGAACGCCCGTTCAGACTCGTTTCCGCACACCCTGTACTCGGGTTCGCTCAGCCGTCGATACGCTCCATTTGTCTCGCTACCACCATGCTACCTAACGCTGCGATCGTCATCAGCGTTCAGCAAGCGGCGCGTGCGCCGCACGTTGCTTCGCGAGGCATTAGGTACGTATGGCGAATGCGGGCGCTCTATGTCCTGATGGTGGGATCGGTTGGGAGCCAGGCTGAGGATCAAGATGGCACAGGTTCGTTCCCAAGGATGTCCGTTCTTATTTTTTTGAAGTTATTTTTTACATGTCGGCTTATGCCTTGCCTCACAAAGATGGGAGAGGTTATGAAGGAACATTGGAGTTACCGCTCGGGTCGATGTCCGATGAGCCGCGGTTGCTTCGTCGGATCGGTCGTATCCGTTCTGTGTTCGTTGATATTCTTGTCGGGGCTATCTATACCCAACATAAATGTTGTCATATTATCGTTCTCGGTGTGTTCGCGCGCGCAAATATTCATGAAAAACAAATCGAAACGAAAGCACTGGCTATTCATTGGACAATGAAGGAAATTACAGAGGCGGGCTCCTCCTCCCAACCAACTTATAGTGTAGAAGCTAGATTTAAAGGCTTCTTATGCATGTGCACATTGGAAACTGCGTCGACGAGTTGGTCGCATGCGCATATATAACAGACGCGTAATCGTCTGTAAATAGTCAGTCCGCAAATTGGAGCTGACCTGTGTTTTAAACGAAGACGCCCAATGTAAAAAAAAAAAGCCAATCAGAGAAACCAAATATGGCATAAGAATCGTTTTATAACCTAATACATGGGGCACCATCTATTATGCACAAAGAAAAAAAGTAAAAAAGAAAAAAAAAACGATAAAAAGATAAAAAGAAATGAAACCTTTTATGCGCAATAAATCAACGGTATGTCTTTAGCGGCAACCTGAAGGAGCATCTCGTATTTTTTGCGTTGCTCCTAAACAATTAGTTGGTATTTACTATAAGTCCCCAAATTATTGTATTTACGTCAGAAATGTCAAAATTATATTTGTGAACACGTTCAAAACATTAGTTTTGATTGTTTGTGGCGCTCTATCTCTTGCGTGGCTCTTTTCTCCGCGTTCCAAAGAAAGCTTGCGAAATATAATGAAAGCCGAGTCGGTTTGCCGCTTGCGCGCACCGCAGTGCTCCACTCGAAGACACGGCGAATGAATTCCGCCCTGGTAACAGGTGATTTCAATCATACATATGACGTCAACTTTATTTGAAATGGCGGCTCCATTCGTGCCCATGTTCTAGTTCGCCTTGCGCAGCAAATTGATAGCTTGAGCAGCGATTTTGAAGCGAAAGCTTCATTACGCTACCTTGGGCAGCCATCGGTGACTGAACAGTTTTCACCTTGAGAGCTAGAGGTCAAACCACAAGAGAACATTAAGGCGCGTTTATAATCCGACGTTATCGGCACGCGGGCGAGCGTCGATCATCAGACGCCGGGCGCGTCGGAGCGCATTGGCCGCGCGTCCGGTTACGTTGGCGGCGCCAGTACGTCGAACCATCGGTCGAGCTATAGCCGCTGTTGTTCTCGCCAACGTGACATAACGTGAAGCGCGTTTACGCTACGTCGGACTATATTTAGGCCTTTACGGAGCTCTGAAAGGAGACATTGCCGCCGTTGCCCGAGTAGAGTTGGGCCCGGCTGCGAGTTGCAACCAAGTCTCACTACTTTACTGATCACCGCAGTGTCTTCATAGACATAAAAATGATGAATAAACACTGTATTTATTGCAAACATGTCTGTATATCATTGCGAAACCATACCTCGGCCACAGCTCGACGATGGGCCTAGACAGGGCAGTGACGCTTTCGCTATCAACCAGGGTTAACCAAAGCTAAAACACACCAATTTTTCGATAACCTGGCTTTGGTAGTCTGCTTACCACTGTCTGAAACGGTCGTGCGCTCAGGTACGAGGCTAACCGCTAGCGGGAATTTCGCGGTTATACGGCTATACTGGCTATACCAAGGGGAATGCCCAGTCAAAGCGGGGCAACCGCCGAGTAAGGCATAGAGCGCATTTAGTTCCTTTGCGTCATGTTTGGGAGCAGCACTGCCGGCTGTTTTCTTTCAAATACACAAAATTTAATGCACCACAAACAATAATTGTTTGTGTTTTCGAACGTGTTCTAAAACACAAGTGTTTACATTTGTGCCTTATGTACGAGGTCTGTTCCAAAAGTTCGTGCAGTGAGTCAGCAGCAAAGTGGGAGAGGATGTAGCAGCACCGCTCTTTCGCTCTCTGCACTCGAAAAGACCCGATTGACCTGTAGTACGAGCCGGACTGTTCTATGACAATGCAGAATTTTATGCCCGTGTACTTGTTGTGCATACCATGTTTAGTCTTTGTCGAAATGGAGGTTTACGAACAAACGGAGCATATATATAGGATCAATATCAAATTTCTTGTGAAATTCAACTAGAATGGGGGAGAAATGCATAAAATGCTGCAAAATGCCTATGGAAAGGATACCCTAAAAGAAAGAACTGTGTCCGAGTGGGTCCCGCGCTTTCGGGAAGGCCGTGAAGACCGTAAGGACGATGCAAGATCAGCACGCCCCTCCAGCGAGGAGGAAAACACAGATTGTGTGCATTGCCTTGTGCTAATTGACCGCCATGTGACTGTTATAATTATAGCACTTGTTTTGGGAAAATCATTCGTTCACTGGATTTTGGATGAAATTTTTAAATAAGAGATGGGGTTTACGCCAAGATGGTGCCGAAACTGCTGACTCCTTAGCAAAAGTTGCGACGTAAAGAATGTCGCATTGATGATAAAACTTCAGACGACCGCGATTAATTCTCGCAAATGGCCGTCACCGGCGACGAAACTTGGATTTACATATACGACATCGAGCTGCAGTTGCCGAGCAAGGAGTGAAAGAAAAAAAAAAAAATGTGCGGAAGAACAAACCCGAATATCCAAAAAGTCCTGTTGGTCGTGTTTGTTGACTGTCATGAAATTGTACCTGACGGTCAAATTGTGATGCACTTTTCTACGTGCAGGTCCTGAAGCGTTTGAAAGATTGTGTGTGCCGCGTTGAAATTTGTTGAAAGAGGGGCGCAGGATCTTGCGCCGCTATAATACCCCTGTGCACTCGGCATTGATAGTGCGTGACTTATCGGCACGCTATTCCGTAACTGTGCTGGAACGCCCTCCCTACTAGCCGGATTTAGCCAACTGCGATTTTGTTTGTTCTCCACATGCAAACTGGTGCTCCGGGGCTGGCATTTCCGAGCTGTGACGGCAATCGAGAAACACAGGACATCGCTGCTGAAGCACTTAACAAAAGAAAACTTTGCAGGGTGCTTCCAGCAATGGAAGGAGACTAGGAACCAGTATATTGAGTTTAACGGGGAGTATTTTGAAGGTGACCACCACATTGATGTATCTGAAAGTTCGCGAAATGAATTTTTTTAAACGCAACACCAACTTTGGGACAGACCTCATATAATAATTAAATAGTTAGTTAAATAATCATTACGAACTAATTAATTATGAACATATGCTAACAACATGCAGCTTGTTACATCCGTGTAAATGGTATAGCTTTTTTTTAAATAGTGCATGATAGCTGGGACACCCTGAATATTGATGACGTCGAATAATAATTCTGGGGCTGTGTAATGTATGAATTCCTTTCCTTCGATTCTATTAATTTCCTATCACCCGTCGCAGCGAGTGGCCAATACTGGCAATGACGAATGCTTGACGTCATACCAGCTAAAAAAGAACGGCAAAACCAAGGAAAAGTTAAAAGAATAGAAGGAACGGAGCTTTCTTTCATATACACCGCTAATTCCCTTCATTGTAAACTAACCTTTTTGAAGTTCCAAAACCACCTTGCAATTGAGAGATGCAAATTAGACCGAATAAATTAGACAGATAAGATTTGCTCAAAGAGGGCAATCTAGATAAAGGAAAAACATAAGCAAAGTACGCGAAGGTGTGATCCTAAACGTGCATGTTCCTGCGGCGGTGTAGCAGCTCGCGCTATGCATTTTTTTTTCATGTAGTAACGACGGCAGCCTCAATGCTTTCCGCTTTTTATGGTCGTGCTCTATGCTTGCGGAGGTTCTGATTAGTATTGCGTCTTACCTCGAAAAAAATTAGCTTGGATGCTGTAACTGCAACACTATTCTACATATTCCCCTCGGAAGTCAATGCACTTGCGACACCTATCCTGCTGCTTCATAAGTCTCTGGAAGTGAAATTCTTCCGTCTGCTGGTGTAACCACTCATTTGTAGCATTAGTTGCCTCCGGAAAACCCACAAATCGTTGTCCCTTTAGGTGTTTTTGAGATTGGGGTAAACATGATAGAAAGAAGGAGCCAGGTTTGGCGGATAGGGTGGATGGGGCATCACTTTAAAGCCTAAGAAGGTCAATTTCGCCATGGTTTAACCTGCATTGTGTGACGAAGCATTGTCCTGCCACATGAGGACACCTTTGGAGAGCTTTCCTCGACATTTTTCCTTGATGTTTTGACTTAACTTTGTCTAAAAGGTACAGTAATCTACATTCACGGTTGCATCCTGTTGGAGGTATAATCTACCAGTAGAAATCTCCTCTTACCCCAAACAAACTGTTGCCATTTTCTTCTGCAGCGACGTTTGCATACGGAACTTATTTGGCCTGGGGGAACCACTGTAGTTCCGTTCCTTAGACTGCTACTTTGCCTCGGGATCATAACAGTCGATCCATGTCTCATCAACATTTAAAAGTTTGTTCGAAAAATCTGTTTAACTTATTTTCAAAATGTTCCAAAACAGTCACCGATGTTTCCACGCCCTTCCTCTTTTGTTCAGTTGTCAAAAGTTTCGGGATCCATTTTGCCACAACCTTTGTCATTTTCAAGTCGTCGTGGATAATGGCACCAACTCTCTCACGTGATACTCCCAGATATGTGGCAATACTTCTCGCTGATATTGGGCAATCGTCCAAGGCCATGTTATGGATGGCTTTCATATTTGCAGGCACAGAGACACTAATGGGTCTTCCACTTTCAGCACTGAAATAGCCAGTTTTAACGTTGGTAACCCAACGTTTAACAGTAGCATATGAAGGGCCACTGTCGCCCAAAGTTTGTGACATTATATCATGGACCTGCTTCACACCTTTGCCTTGGAGGATCGAACTTGAATTCTGGTCCTATGATCTTCCACACTGAACATTTTTTGAGGTGCTGCCATGCTCTCTTTGGACCTAAAAAAGAAAAATAAGCTTAAAGCATAGGTATCTAATTTTTGCAGTATTGAATGTAGACAAATTGGCCAATTTACCAGGTAATTTACAGCTACCTGGACCCATTTTTTCTAGGTAAGGCTCAATATTGAGCACCCCCTCGTACTTCCCATGTTTGCGTGAACGTAGTGCGAACGGATTCACAATGTAGTCGAAGGTTAGCCATAGCAGGCGATGTTCTATAGTGTTCTAAAGGATAGCCAACAATGTTTACCCGCGACCCTGTAAACGAAGAATGTTTCATTGGCAGGCAAAACGCATAATAGAATCTGTAGCGACCGCGGTGACTACGTTCACCATTTAAATAATTTTTAAACACCACTAACAGAAAAAAAATTACCCCCAAAATGCCCCGAAAGTTAGAAAGGAGGTCAGCATTAACTAGAAAGGAGCCTGAAACACACTTATAGCTGACACTTGCCTTAGTAAGAAAGTATTCCAACGTTCTCCCAAACCTATTCTCCCAAACGTGCTCCCAAACCATATTCTACGTGAATACTATCCAATATTATCAAGTAAGGAGCGCCTTATAGAAAGGCCTTCACAGAGAGCCTACTACCAAATGTCACGCATAGCTGCAATATGAACTTTAAAGACATGTTAGTTGACTCAAAAGTAAGCTCTTAATCTACCGTCAGCGTAACAGCCTCTTGTCATCCAATTTGTAAGACCTGCAAACACCTTCAAAATGATATAAATATTAAGGGTACTGCAAGTGATCATGCGCACTAAATTAAATTAATTTTTCCCTGCAAGAGTTCTAACGTAATTTATTTGCTGAAATGTTTGCCACAGACAATAAATCGGCGAAAAAGGACTGCTAATGAATGCTACATTAAACGGACATCGTACGGATACAGCTAAGGAATTCCCGAAAGCAATAGAACAGCATTTTAACCTGCCACGTCGCAATTTCGACAAACTTAAGTTCATATCATACAGTCACACTTTCGTTCACCCATAGTCAGACAATATAAAAAATCATATCTCATATACAAGTTCAATACATTGCACCCAACAGGCTTAAACCTTTCAAAGGCAGCTCTTGAATCGATTCCTTACACCAATGGTATAAGAGTAGTAATATTCAGTAATGTAGAAAGTTGGGCTAGTTGGTGATTGATCATCATACCGTATTGGCGGAGCAGCCCACTGACAAGGACAAAGTGTAGATACACAAGAATAAACGACACTCGCTGCATAACACTCGCTCGTATAAGAGTCTGTTGCTGCGCCTGTTGGTACATACTTGTAGAAACGATGGAACCCAGCCTTTAAGACCCAAATACCAGGAGAGAAGTAGATGCACACACGCGGGGACTAGCAACAAGTTTAATGAAAAACAACCGCACAGAAGTTCGCAAGGGAAGCCAGAGCACGCATGCGTCGTACATACCACGTGACTACCAAAAAAAAACACACACACACACACACACCTAGTAACCCCATTTTCTAAATAAGCTATCTTTTTTTGACAGCCATAACGAGGGTACACTAACACATTCATTGTGACCATGTTTTCGGATATGGTACGCTTCAATCAGTTCTCGTTCGTATCGTGTGGTTCCCCTGCCAATAATTTGTGCGTCTTCTAAAACAGGTGAACAGCTGCACACTCAGCAATGAGAAGGCAGGTTTGCTCCTCCTCCTGATGTGACAGACGTTTCGTGTTCTTTTAAGTGGACATTAATACAACGCCCCGTCTGGCCTATATACACGCGACCACACTTTTTTTTTCTTTGATAGTCACGTGGTATGTACGACGCATGCGCGCTCTAGCTTCCCTTGCAAACTTCTGTGTGGTTGTTTTTCATTAAACTTGTTGCTAGTCCCAGCGTGTGTCCGTCTACTTCTCTCCTGGTGCTTGCGTTTTAAAGGCTGGGTTCCATCTCAATGGTAGGATTATAACCAGCAGCCCTTAATTTATTTGCGGCCTTACACCTGGTTAGACTAGAGGTGATCATACTCCACGTCTCAATTTATCACGCCATCACATTTTAAATAGTTTTTTGCAGAATACGTGTCTTACTAATATTCTATATTACCTAGTATAAGTCTATTGTTTCGTTTATTTAATATATTGCTAATCTCGTTTCTCTCTCTCTCTCTCTCTCTCGATCAGCTCACGAAAAGCCTTCTATTCGTACTTTTACTCCCAATTGAACGCGTCTTGATAAAACGGTTTCTTCCATCGGTTTTCAGTTCCTCTTCCTTCGTAAAAAAAAAGAAAAAAATGTCTTTTCAAGTGGTCGAACAGCAGATCTTATTTCCTATTTTGCGTAAAGATGGACCCGCCGTATTTTCAGTGCCTGCATGCATGTCAGATACGCTTTCCTTTTTGTCAGTCCTGCTACTTAACCAGCAGCAGCGGCCGCACCTGTTGCCTCTGTATAACAACGAAGCACCATCCCCTTCTCTCGCTTCTCTTTATCTTTTACCCTCACTCCAACATTTCTTGAACAACTTGACTTCCGCTTACTCGGCACACCGGCTTATTCTCCTCCTCCTCCCCCATTGAGAGTGGGGGAGAGTGAGCTACGCGTACATAAAGACACTTTTAAGGAAAGCAGTTGCTGCCTTTGATGGAAACGTCTCAACTGCTGTTTCCTTTCGGCCCAGGATCCTTTTAATAACGACACGGCAGACGGGAGACCTTTACAGCAACACAGACTACAGAGACACGAGAACGCGATACATACGATTTACCTGCACGTGGACTAGAGTTCTGAAGACGTTGGTCCTTCTATATAAGGATGTGCCTAGCTAGCACTCATGCATCACGACTCGCCGGTGTGCGTCGTCGTTGCGGTGCCCATGACGGTTGTCGTTGCGTGGTGCGTCGCTGCGTCGTCTGACACGTGAGGACAGCTGGTGTGTTGCTTGTGACGGCCATGTCCTACGCCGTCACCACCACGCCGCGCCTGGTCGCGACGTGGAAGCAGGGGAAACAGCAGACCGGTATGGCAGCAGGCCACTGCTGTAACTGGCCAGTAACGCCTGGCCTGTAACACCTCGGCCGCTAGAACGTCGGGCTCGGTCCGCAGACAGGTAGCTCAGGCGTCCCGGTTCTCAGCAGGAAGCACTGCACCAGGCTGCTATAACAGCAGGCCACTGGTGCGCAGGAGAGGCCAGTCACGAGCGGGATCTCCACCCAGGTCCGCAGGTAGCAGGACACCGGTCGCCAGTACCGGAGCCTTGAACCACCGTTCTGCGAGCTGCCGTTCCAGACGTCCGCTCGCTCTCACGCTCTGCGCACTCCACACGTCGCTTCTTTGTTCGTGGCACGTGGTGGTCTTCTTACATAATCACCATCCGCAATTCCACTCTTGCTGCTGTGACACAATAACCATCACTCAAAACTGGTCTTTCACACACTTTGTCCCGTCACGGCTACAAGCCACTATCCACATCATCACACTGCTCCTTGACGAAGACAAGTCGAAACGTTGGCTTCAGCGACATTCATTGTTCTACTACTGCTCATCACTTCAAGCCTCCATCTTCCTGTGAACCTCTCTCTTGTTTTGTTGTTACTGTCACTGATATGGTGTCTTCATCTAAAAAACTAACTCTGAAAGAGCAACTAAAGGCAAGCTGCCCATGGCTCAATGAGGATGTTATGAGAGCAGTTGCTGAACGTTAATTGGCTTGGGCGCGTTGTCGGTGCTCGCATAAGATGAACCAACTTAGTAAAGTTTACAAAACAGCACGCAACAGGATTGTCAGCCATACTTCGATCGTGCAATTTCTGGCATTACAGATCAAACCTTTAGAAATATGGTCGGTAACAAGTGAGCTCAGAGGTCGCCAATCGAGCCACCCGCATTATTTCGTATTTTTTTGGTGCACAGCCAATCACGCTACCAGTTAAGCAGTGGTGTAGCCAGAAATTTTGTTCGGGGGGGGGGGGGGGGGGGGCTCACGTTGCAGCGTGGCCTCCTCCTCATAGAATTTGTCGAGGGATCAAATACATGAATAATAATTGTATTGCCAATGCCAATGCCGTTGTATGTTAGATGCTGCAAACAAATTATTGAACGCTATGCACTGTCAAGTAAAATATGTATTTTTTCATAAAAGAATATATTCGTATGTCCCAAAAATTGTGCCAGGAATAACTGATATGAATTCTTCCACTTTTTTGTCTATTTAATAAGTAAAGCAAATATCACACGAAGCTTAGAACTATATCACTTGGAAACCAGCAAAGCAGTGCTTGCAGCAGATATGAAAAAAACAACAACGTAAAAGCCATGAAATGAGCAAGTTGAGGACAAATATTTTGATGAATCTTTGTCATTCAAGAACCTTGTTTACATTTTTGTACATATGCAAAGGCCAGGGAAAAACCTCAGTGACGCAGTCATTCGTTACACTAGATTGTGCAGGAGCACCTGTTACCGGTGGTGTATTATAATTACACCGATATTACAGTCACAACAGTGAGTACATGTAAAAAGCAGGAGTTCCGCAAAATATACATTAGAAATGCGAAGATAGAATGGAATATACTAATGCGAAGATACAACTTGATAAAGTGCAAAAAGGTGCAACTGGAAACTAAGTTCACTGCTTGTATATACAACACCTTGCAACAAGATATTTAAATATACGTATACGTCTCCAATGAATCTATGTATTTAAGGAAACGTCACTGTATATGATGCGTCAAACAAGACAGATAAGCATGTTGCGCAGTGACAGATACTAAACTTTACACATAGAAAGACAGATGATCCAGGCACGGACAAAACTATGATAGCAGAAATCGTGATATGTACTTGGGCGATGCGGCGGTGGCGACCGCAGCATATGGGTAGAATAATAGCGGAATAAGGCCGAAATCAGTACGAAAATGTGTAATTTAACTGCCTGCACAGCGGCAACAAATATTCTGCATACAAAATTAAAGAAGGGTATTGTTTTGCTTCAAAAAAGAAGTAAAACAGGTAGCTAAAAAGCTAAAAAGGAAAGAAAAGGCCAAACGAAAGCCACCGATGATGCGGCAAGTTGAACTACCCAATATCCGAGTGTGTTGGGAAACGCCGCGTGGGCTGGGCTTTCAATGAGAAAGGTCGGTCAAAATTGTTTATTGATGTCATCGTAATATTTGTATTTGCGTGATAATTTTGATCATGATGCTAACTATTAGAATAAATGGCGAAAATTTCTGCTGTTTTAAAAGCTAATGAACAGTCATACGTCTATGGTCCATAGTTTATGGACCTGAAGGAACAGAGCTTTTTACTTACATTGATTTTTGCTGCTTCGCTATCTAAAGGACGAACTTCACTCGGCGGGGAAGTTTAGTGAAGTGGTCAATGACTTCGGACACGTTGACGCTGACGTCTCTGTGGGTGTATAGAAGCGCCAGCCTAACCATGCGTTCCTCTAACATTGTAGAGCGCAAGTATTTTTTTTAGTAATTTCATGTTAAATAATATTCTCTCTGCATTTTCAGTGGTCACTGGAAGGGTGACTAGAATCTGCAGCAGTTGGTACACATTCAAATAGAACCTGCAGTTGCGATGAGAGAGGGCATCTATTCTGGTTCTCAAACCTAAAAACACTCCTTCGAAATCGTTGGCATCCTTGTTTAGGTACCTTGCAGAAACAGTAAGCTGTTCAATTCTAGAAATATCTGTCGTTTCGTCAGCAAGTATACATAGATGCAGCCTGCAGCGTTTACTTTTGAATCTAGGCTTTCTTTGATAATTTTACCACAAATTTCTATAATTTTGTTTTGTACATCTTGGCTTAAATACGAGGCATTACTGGGGCAACTTTCCAAATGGTTTTTAAGATATGTATCTCCACAATCTTCTTCTTCTTCTTCTTTCTGGGGTTTTACGTGCCAAAACCAGTTCTGATTATGAGGCACGCCGTAGTGGAGGGCTCCGGATTAATTTTGACCACCTGGGGTTCTTTAACGTGCACTACAACGCAAGCACACGGGCGTTTTTGCATTTCGCCTCCATCGAAATGCGGCCGCCGGGGCCGGGATTCGATCCCGCGACCTCGTGCTCAGCAGCGCAACGCCTTAGCTGACTGAGCCACCCCGGCGGGTGATCTCCACAATCAGCTCGCATGCGAAGAAGCGCTCTGAAAATACCAGTATTTTCAGCGGGGGCTTTGCTTAAATCTATAGGACCACTGTCCCTATGGCCACGGAGAGTCAGACCTTGTCTCCCGCAAAAAACAACTGCCTCAATAATAGGCCGTTAACTTTCTTCTGTTTTCCTTATTTTACTTTGCTTGCCCTGGTCCAGCTGATCGATCACATTGGGTGCGCTTCCTGAAAATGTTCCCCAAACATTTTCAGGAAGCGCACCCAATGTGAAACTGTTCGGAGAACATTTTCAGGAAGCTGTCAGTCAGCTGCCAGCTGACAGTCACGGTGATATTTAGTATTTTAGTGTGTGTGGAAGATTGCGAGCACGTGCTTCCATTTCTGCAGCGGCTTGGACACGAGGGCTCCAGTGCACGCATGTTGGCCCAAGTTGATAAGAACATTAACTCCATAAAGTTCTAGAATTGAAAATGTAAAGTTTGGAAATGTCAGTGCATTAGTCGCGTCAAAGGTTTATGGCAACTTTATGCCCATAAAGTTTCGTAATTGCAATCCATGCGCTCCGTAGATTCCGCGGCCGCTGCGAGATGCCGCAACGCGCCCGCTCGTTGTCGAAAAGCCCTTGAAAGTTTGTGCTTGGATGTGACTCTAGATGCAATGGTGTTGCCACGAAATCCAGCCCGAGTTCGCAATGTTCGTGCCGAAATGTATTTTCGAGCGTGAAAAAGACATTGTAGACAAAATACAGAATGATTCCTGGCGCCGGTGGTTGTTTCGGTCGGCGGTGCTTGCCAGCACGAAAAGATTTCGGGGGGGGGGGGGGGGGGGGCTACGCTCCTGCAGTTAAGTTTAGTATGTTGTTTACTTCCGCACTCGATAGAGTGCCTACATCCTGTAGCGTCCTATCGGCTTTTGCTGACGGCATTCTTGATTTACCTTTCTTGCCTGAGTGCTCAGTAGAAGACGTCCATTGCTTAGATTGAAAAGGCACAGAGCTGTTGGAAGTGATGGGACATCCGTTGATCTCCTCTGGCAGAAATTTTCAACGGCTACAATTTTTTGATTAAGCATTATTGTAACCACATCTTGAACACATAAATAGTACCAGTGAGCCTGACGGAACGGACAACCAATATTCACCGTTCCATTTTGATGCGAAGCATTATATAGGAAGCTCTCGGCAAGGCCACGCAAGGTCATTTTCAATTTTTCGGTTCACCTTTAAAAATAAAATTTCCGCTAAGAAATCCGGCAAAATGATGCAGAAATGTTGGACTAAACCTAATTGTGTTTCTAATATCCAAAAATCATGAGGATATATGCAGTAGTAAATAATAAAATAAAAAGAAACTAAATTTCTTGGTTTTGTAAGGACTGTTAAGTGACAACCTAATTAAAGAGTTTGAAAATAGCCATTCTGTAGTGTTTATGTAGTAAGGGTTCACTTAAGGTGAGTGACGTGACCAAACCATAATTTGGGGGTCGTGGGTCCTCTGGGCACGAAGGCCACATCACCCGCAACCATGTCCGAAGCTCCGCCCCTTCATGCGCGAGAGGCGCAGCTACCGCGAAACTGGCGATCACCTGGCGCGGAGGCACGCGCTCATTGGAGCAATGATTGGACACCGGGCGCCGCTCGCCGCGCTCCACAGCTGCTCCTGCTCTCGGACTGAAAACATGCGTCGACCAAAAGTGAGCGTTGCTTCTACGTCACGCGCCAGAGCAGCCAGGGATAGGCACCTCTATTCTAATGTAATGTAAGAAGAGAAGCAAGAACACTTATTTATTTATTTATTTATTTATTTATTTATTTATTTATTTATTTATTTATTTATTTATTATTATTTATTTATTTATGAGTACCTTACAGCGCCCTCGTGGGACATTGTGTAAGGGGGGCAATACAGCATGTACAGAATAGAGAAATACACATAGGTGAAATATTGATTATTACAGATGTAAGTGAACACACGAACAGAGAAACGCAAAATATACAAAAACAGCAAAGTGTAGTGTCTGAAGGCGTTACACAAAGGATAATAGCTCACAAACGCGCTAGTAAGGAGCCTCTATATAGTCCTTCACACCACGATAACTCCCCAAAGGGAGTTTGGGCCATATCTTATTTATAAATTTTTGTGAAATGAAAATATTACTGGTCAGAGTGTCTAATACTGCAGTGGTGACATGGTGAAAGTAGCGGAACATTTTAAAAGAATTTTTTTTTTTCTAGCTGAAGTGGTGACCGTGTTTATGAATTCCTATGCTGGAAACAGTGAGAGGTGAGCGCGATAACGATCTTACGCTGTCTTTGGCGGGAAGCATGCGCCCGAGTTCCTTAAGGCGCCTTTTAATCAAGTCTACATCGGCGAGAGCGGAAATTTTGAAAGGCGCCTCAAGGAACGCTGCCACGATGTAAAAAAAAAAAAAAAAAAAAAATAGCTCATTTAGTGTCTTGTAGCGCTATTGCCGAACATTCTGTGTCGAGAGGATATGATATTGACTGGGGTAGTGCACACCCATGGGGCTCACCACAGTGATCGCAGTGGCGCGAACAGTACGCATGGTCGGCTCAACTGTACACCGTGCGCGGAATCGGCGCGTGCAGTCTAGAGAAACCGTCGCTGGCGCTGCGTCGTCGTGGATGATCCTGTTGAGCTCAGGGCATCTGCTGCGTTCAGGAACCGTAGTGAACTTGGTTGTGCTGTCTGATAGGCGTGTTGCAGTTTGTACTGTGCCATCAGTGATTGCTGTTATACTTCTGCATCACGATTGTACCTTCGTGGAAATTTTCCACGGTACAGCGCAGACGGCGACAACTTTATGAAGTAAGAGCGAGCGTGAACTTTGTTTCGCAGTGCTCGACGATTATATGCGAATTTATGTAATTGTAGGCGCTCTCTACAGCGTTTAGATGACATTATTTATGGTTTGTGGAGCAGTTTTTGCGATCGCTTCTGAAGTCAGCCAGAAAGGAACATGTGTCATCATGGAATACCAGAAAAAATATTCGTCCACGATCTCATAAAAATTGAGCACGGAAACAAGACGGGACAAAAGACACAACTGGACAGGGGCTCAACACCTGATGAACACCTGATGATGTCTAGTTGTCTCTCTCTCTTGTTCCATCTTGTTTTCTTGCTTGGTTTTAAAAGGCGACACTCGCCGGGTTTTGTGACCGTGGTGGCGGCGTTGCTGTGACTGGTTGCCCGAATAGGGCAACCAGTCACAGCGGAGCACTCCCGCCGCGCGCGCCGCTGTTCTCCTTGCACCACCACCAGACGGCGCTCGGCTCCGCGCATCCGAGAAGATACCTACCCCGCGGTCGATTTAGGCTCCTCTGGCCTCCTTGAAGCCCTTGGGTTCATGGAGAGCACGGGTAAAGTAAACATGTCCGCAATAAAGATTAGTAAGAGGCGAAGAAAAGTAGGGAGACGACAAACAACAGAGGTGTATAAAAACAAAGTCCCCAATAGGGGTTCAGATAGTTTGGTGATGGTAATTCTTCGCGTTGTTTTTTTTTTAGGATAGGTAGGACATTGTGCAAAATAAGAACAAGCGCTTGGTGGCGCAACCAACCGTCTCGTTCCAAAGGGGACGCTTGTAGCATCCATCCATGACAGCGGCGGCGCCGGCCGTACGGGGGACAGGAGAAAAAAAAAACAAAAACAAGAAAACTAGACATCCGCGGCTAAACGATAACGAGGACGTAAACGCTTCTTGCGGATCGGATACCATGGATTCGTATTGCGCTACGTACGTATGCGCATGCTGCCTCTGAAACCATGATGCGTTCAAGGCGTTCGTCGTACTCGCTAGTAGTCAGAAACTCTGCTTAACAAAAGGCTCGGTATAATTTGTGTGTGTGTGTATGTGTGTGTGCGCGTGCGTGCGTCTACTTGTGTCTTGATTTTTAATGCACTCACACAAAGTTTCGCTGTATATATATTCCAACTCGTCGGATCTGCTGCGTTTTTAGCTATGAACCTGTACCAGCTAGGCAAGCAGTGCGTTTTACTAAAAATCTCACACGATGCTTACAGTGTTTCGCTCCCTGTACGCACTACATACTTATGCTTTTTATACAGGGAAGCCGTTAATGCGACTATAGAAACGCTTGGAAACATTATATGGATGTTTTCGCGGCTTCCTGAAGTATTCAGAGGAAATGTTGCCAGGGGCACGTTAAGGGCTAAATGAAAATGAATCAATTCTCGATTGCTATACCTGTTCGGAGGCCTTCTACAAAACGCTTACACAACTTCTCCGCTGCTCTCGAAGAACCAAAAATGCGAGCAATTCTATATTCAGAGAATATAGGAGCCATGCGATGGCGACCATCCCAGAAACTGTGTACGAACTGCGTAGGTTATTTACAGCCTTGGCATTAAATTACTTATACAAGTGTGGGTCATTTTTACAAGCGCGTTTTGAGGAACCGCGCAGGAAGTTTGCCCAATGTCCTTGAATAAGTCCACGTGCCACAAGGACAATATTTCAAGGGAATAGGGGAATTCAATAAGTGATGTGCGGGCAAAGGTTCAATAGCGTCAGTTCATGACGCGTTTTGGATAAATTTCTTAAGGGCGCCACAACACGTTCCTCCAATCATCATTCTAACTGAGAGTAGAGGGGCCGATATGGCTATACACACATACAAACCATGGTCCGAATTCACAAAAACTTCTTAAGCTAGAATTTTTCGTAAGAAAAAATGTTAGCCAATCCGGATGCCAGACATATCGTTAGTGAAGGCGGCCAGCTAATGGCAAAGCGAACTTACGAAAGAAAAGCTTTGTGAATCTGGCCCTATGCTCTTAGCGCACATTTTGGTATGTCTTGTGTGACGTCAGGAACTGTGACGCTACCGCTGTGTCGACTGCTTCTAAACAGACAGAAAGCACATAGGACTACTCGCTCCGCACTCTCTGGCACCCAACGGCGCAGCAAGGGCGTCGTCCTTGAATTGTGATGGTGACAAGGACTTTATTTGGTCCTGAGAAACTGTGGCCCGGGGGAACCGAAGGCTCCCTCAGGTCAAGTCGGTGGCTCCGCCCACGATGGCACCGGGAGGCGAAGTCCCGTTGCGAAGTCGTGGGTCCTCTGGACTGCCTGGAGCTGGATGTGGTGCTTGTCGCTTCTGAGGAATTCCTCTCACCGTTCCTTGGTGGCAAGTATAGAGTTTTGTAGGGCTGGGCACAGCCAGATCATGTGGTCGAAAGAGCATGAATCGGCTCCGAATTTGGGGCACGACTGCAGGAAGTCTAGGTCTATCCTGCTAAGGGACTGCGGAGTGGGGTATTGCCTGTAATTTTTTCACTCGCGTGATAAGAGCAGCACAAACAAGAGAACGCCTACAGAGACTATCTCGGGCTGACGGCCGTGACGCACATGGGCACGCGAACACAAAATAACGCATGGTGACCATGACGTTTTTGCAGCTTCTATAGTCGCTCCGGCGCTTGCCGTACACGAAAAAATGGCATCAGAGATTGATTACCGTGACTATGTGAGAGCAGTAGGTAGGGATGCGGCTCATTTCGTCGTCATTAGTTAGTGTTGCCACGCTGTTATGTGGTTCAAATGCGATATTTAAAAGAAATCAAATAAAAATATTGTACGCCACCGAATGCGTCAAATTCCGCCAGCTTGCTGTGACACGCATACCGTTTAACATGCAATGCATAATTCAAGCTCAAAAACTGAGAGCCATGGTCCCCTCAAGCAAGTGCTCGAAAGCGTTATACGGCCGTTAAACGCTATGTTTCCTTGCCTCCAGAGAAATTTCTCGTGACTCCGAGTTCATATTCAGTGGAAGCAGAGGCCGTGTTACCGGTGACGAGTGCATGGAGAAAGTTAAACGTTTCTGGCTTAATTATGAGCTTTGTAAATAATTACTTATCCCTTGTTTTCTCCCTATTTTCAAGCGTTATACGAGGCTCATAGTAAATTTTGCCGGTGTCCTTGGTGTACTAATTTGGGGAATACATGGGACGTAGTATAGGTGATGTATTATCATCATCAGCCTATATTTATGTCCACTGCAGGACGAAGGCCTCTCCCTGCGATCTCCAATTACCCCTGTCTTGCGCTAGCGTATTCCAACTTGCGCCTGCGAATTTCCTAACCTCATCATCCCACCTGACTTTCTGCCGTCCTCGACTGCGCTTCCCTTCTCTTGGTATCCATTCTGTAACCCTAATGGTCCACTGGTTATCCATCCTACGCATTACATGGCCTGCCCAGCTCCATTTCTTCCGCTTAATGTCAACTAGAATATCGTCTACCCCCGTTTGTTCTCTTATCCACACCGCTCTCTTCCTGTCTCTTAACGTTACTCCTAAGATTTTTCGTTCCATTGCTCTTTGTGCGGTCCTTAACTTGTTCTCGAGCTTCTTTGTTAACCTCCAAGTTTCTGCCCCGTATGTTAGCACCGGTAGAATGCAATGATTGTACACTTTTCTTTTCAACGACAGTGGTAAGCTCCCAGTCAGGATTTGGCAATGCCTGCCGTATGCACTCCAACCTAATTTTATTCTTCTGTAAATTACTTTCTCATGATCAGGGTCCCCTGTGAGTAATTGACCTAGATAAACATATTCCTTTACAGATTCTAGAGCCTGACTGGCGATCCTGAATTCTTGTTCCCTTGCCAGGCTATTGAACATTATCTTTGTCTTCTGCATATTCATCTTCAACCCAATTCTTGCACTTTCTCGATGAAGGTCCTCAATCATTTGTTGTAATTCCTCTCCATTGTTGCTCAATAGGACAATGTCATCTGCAAACCGAAGGTTGCGGAGATATTATGTATTAATTTATATTATGGGGCTCAATCACGGTTTCAGTAGTACACTGCGTATGGAAGCGCTCCTCGTAATTATGAGTGGGTTTTATGAACGGCGCAGAATCGAGCCTATTTTCCCACAGCCACTGAGATGAAATCTATTAAAATGTAAGGAACATTATGACCTATGGCCATGCGAAGTTGAATAAATAAATTGCAGTTTTTCTAAAAAGCAAGTGCTCAGAGGCGTTACACGGTCGTTAAACGCAGTATCCCAATGCTCCGAGGGAACTATACTTGACACCAAGTTCACATTCAGTGGAAAAAAGGGCCGTGTTAGGAGGGATGTACGAGACCTTTTGGAGTTTCTGGATTAATTATGAGTTTAGTAAATGATTACTGAACCCTCTTCAACCCTCTTACTCCCCACTGTCATGTCATGCGAGGTTCGTTGTAAGGTTCCTCGGCGTCCTTGGTGAACTATGTAGCTTGTTTACAATTGGCGAAAATAAAGAGAAGGATGTGGGTGACGTGTTGACAAAGATCAAAGCGTTAGGCTTAATTAAGGGCTTTGCAGTAAATTACGCATGAAAGCGCTTTGGAGAATTAAAAGGCTTATTTAAGAATTGGCGCAGAATTTGGTGCAGCAGCAAGCAGAAGCAAGCAGCAGCAGCAAGCAGCTGCAAGGAGCAAGCAGCAGCAAGCAGCAGCAAGGAGCAAGCAGCAGCAAGCAGTAGCAGCAGCAAGCAGTAGCAGCAGCAAGCAGCAGCAGCAGCAGCAAGCAGCAGCAAGCAACAGCAGCAGAAAGCAGCAGCAGCAAACAACAGCAGTAGCAGCAGCAGCAGCAAGCAGCAGAAAGTAGCAGCAGCAAGCAGCAGCATCAAGTAGAAAGCAGCAAGCACTAGCAGCAGCAAGCAGCAAGTAGCAGCAGCAAGCAGTAGCAGCAGCAGCAAGCAGTAGAAGTAGCAAGCAGTAGCGGCAGCAGCAAGCAGCAGCAGCAAGCAGTAGAAGCAGCAAGCAGCAAGCAGTAGCAGCAGTAGCAGCAGCAAGCAGCAAGCAGCAGCAAGCAGCAGCAAGCAGCAGCAAGCAGCAGCAAGCAGCAGCAAGCAGCAGCAAGCAGCAGGAAGCAGCAAGCAGCAGTAGCAAGCTGCAGTAGCAAGCAGCAGCAGCAAGCAGCAGGAGCAAGCAGCAGCAGCAGCAAGCAACAGTAGCAGCAGCAAACAGCAGCAGCAGCAAGCAACAGCAGCCACAGCAGCAGCAGCAAGCAGCAGCAGAAAGTAGCAGCAAACAGCAGCAGCATCAGCAGCAGCAAGCAGCAGCATCAAGTAGCAAGCAGCAGCAAGCAGTAGAAACAGCACGCAGTAGCAGCAGCAGCAAGCAGCAGCAGCAAGCAGTAGAAGCAGCAAGCAGTAGCAGCAGCAAGCAGCAGCATCAAGTATCAAGCAGCATGCAGTAGCAGCAGCAGCAAGCAGTAGAAACAGCACGCAGTAGCAGCAGCAGCAAGCAGCAGTAGCAAGCAGTAGAAGCAGCAAGCAGCAGCAAGCAGCAGCAGCAAGCAGCAGCAGCAAGTAGCAGCAGCAAGTAGCATGCAGCAAGCAGAAGCAGCAGCAGCAGCAAGTAGCAGCAGCAAGCAGCAGCAAGCAGCAGCAGCAGCAGTAGCAAGCAGCAGCAGCAGCAAGTAGCAGCAAGCAAGCAGCATCAGCAGCAAGCAGCAGAAGCAGCAGCAAGCAGCAGTAGCAGCAGCAGCAAGAGCAGCAGCAAGCAGTAGCAGCAAGCAGCAAGCAGCAGCAGCAGCAGCAAGCAGCAGCAAGCAGCAGCAAGCAGCAGCAAGCAGCAGCATGCAGCAAGCAGCAGCAGCAGTAGCAGCAGCAAGCAGCAAGCAAGCAGCAGCAGCAGCAGCAGCAAGCAGCAGCAGCAAGCAGCAGCAGCAGCAGCAGCAGCAGCAGCAGCAGCAAGCAGCAGCAAGCAGCAGCAACAGCAGCAGCAGCAGCAGCAGCAGCAGCAGCAGCAAGCAGCAGCAGCAAGTAGCAGCAGCAAGTAGCAGCAGCAAGCAGCAGCAGTAGCAAGCAGCAGCAAGCAGCAGCAGCAGCAGCAGCAGCAAGCAGCAGCAGCAGCAAGCAGCAGCAGCAAGCAGTAGCAAGCCGCAGCAGCAGCAGCAGCAGCAGCAGCAGTAGCAGCAGCAGTAAGCAGCAAGCAGCAGCAGCAGCAGCAGCAGCAGCAGCAAGCAGCAGCAAGCAGCAGCAAGCAGCAAGCAGCAGCAAGTAGCAGCAGCAGCAGCAGCAGCAAGCAGTAGCAAGCAGCAGCAAGCAAGCAGCAGCAGCAAGCAGTAGCAGCAGCAGCAGCAGCAGCAGCAGCAGCAGCAGCAGCAGCAGCAGCAGCAGCAGCAGTAGCAGCAGCAGCAGCAGCAGCAGCAGCAGCAGCAGCAGCAGCAGCAAGCAGCAAGCAGTAGCAGCAGCAGCAGCAGCAGCAGAAGCAAGCAGCAGCAGCAGCAGCAGCAGCAGCAGCAGCAGCAGCAAGCAAGCAAGCAGCAGCAGCAAGCAGTAGCAAGCAGCAGCAGGCAGCAAGCAGCAGCAGCAAGAAGCAAGCAGCAGCAGCAGCAAGCAGCAGCAGCAAGCAGCAGCAGCAAGCAGTAGAAGCAGCAAGCAGCAAGCAGTAGCAGCAGTAGCAGCAGCAAGCAGCAGCAAGCAGCAGCAAGCAGCAAGCAGCAGTAGCAAGCTGCAGTAGCAAGCAGCAGCAGCAGCAGCAAGCAGCAGCAGCAAGCAGTAGAAGCAGCAAGCAGCAAGCAGTAGCAGCAGCAAGCAGCAGCAAGCAGCAAGCAGTACCAGCAGCAGCAGCAAACAGCAAGCAGCAGCAAGCAGCAAGCATCAGCAGCAAGCAGCAGCAGCAAGCAGCCGCAAGCAGCAGCAAGCAGCAGCAGCAGCAAGCAACAACAGCAGCAGCAGCAAGCAGCAGCAGCAAGCAGCAGCAGCAAGCAGCAGCAGCCGCAAGCAACAACAACAACAACAAACAGCAGCAGCAGCAGCAGCAGCAAGCAGCAGCAGCAAGCAGCAGCAGCAAGCAGCAGCAGCAAGCAGCAGCAAGCAGCAGCAGCAGCAAGCAGCAGCAAGCAGCAGCAGCAGCAAGCAGCAGCAGCAAGCAGCAGCAGCAAGCAGCAGCAGCAGCAAGCAGCAGCAGCAAGCAGCAGCAGCAAGCAGCAGCCGCAAGCAACAACAACAACAACAGCAGCAGCAGCAGCAGCAGCAGCAAGCAGCAGCAGCAAGCAGCAGCAAGCAGCAGCAAGCAGCAGCAGCAGCAAGCAGCAGCAGCAAGCAGCAGCAGCAAGCAGCAGCAGCAAGCAGCAGCAGCAAGCAGCAGCAGCAGCAAGCAGCAGCAGCAAGCAGCAGCAGCAAGCAGCAGCAGCAGCAAGCAGCAGCAGCAAGCAGCAGCAGCAAGCAGCAGCAGCAGCAAGCAGCAGCAGCAAGCAGCAGCAGCAGCAAGCAGCAGCAGCAAGCAGCAGCAGCAGCAGCAAACAGCAAGCAGTAGCAAGCCGCAAGCAGCAAGCAGCAGCAAGTAGCAGCAGCAAGTAGCAGCAGCAAGCAGTAGAAGCAGCAAGCAGCAAGCAGTAGCAGCAGCAACAGCAAGCAGCAGAAGGAAGCAGTAGAAGCAGCAAGCACCAAGCAGTAGCAGCAGAAGCAAGCAGCAGCAGCAAGTAGCAAGCAGCAGCAGCAGCAAGCAGCAGCAGCAAGAAGCAAGCAGCAGCAAGAAGCAAGCAGCAGCAGCAGCAGCAAGCAGCAGCAGCAAGCAGCAGCAGCAAGCAGTAGAAGCAGCAAGCAGCAAGCAGTAGCAGCAGTAGCAGCAAGCAGCAGCAAGCAGCAGCAAGCAGCAAGCAGCAGTAGCAAGCTGCAGTAGCAAGCAGCAGCAGCAGCAAGCAGCAGCAGCAAGCAGTAGAAGCAGCAAGCAGCAAGCAGTAGCAGCAGCAAGCAGCAGCAAGCAGCAAGCAGTACCAGCAGCAGCAGCAAACAGCAAGCAGCAGCAAGCAGCAAGCATCAGCAGCAAGCAGCAGCAGCAAGCAGCCGCAAGCAGCAGCAAGCAGCAGCAGCAGCAAGCAACAACAGCAGCAGCAGCAAGCAGCAGCAGCAAGCAGCAGCAGCAAGCAGCAGCAGCCGCAAGCAACAACAACAACAGCAGCAGCAGCAGCAGCAGCAGCAGCAAGCAGCAGCAGCAAGCAGCAGCAGCAAGCAGCAGCAGCAAGCAGCAGCAGCAGCAAGCAGCAGCAGCAGCAAGCAGCAGCAGCAGCAAGCAGCAGCAGCAAGCAGCAGCAGCAAGCAGCAGCAGCAGCAAGCAGCAGCAGCAAGCAGCAGCAGCAAGCAGCAAGCAGCAGCGCTTCATAGCTGCTGCGGCAACAAGCCCTACCCATGCGTCCTATAACGTGCGAGGAGTGATGCGATCTGAGATGCGGGCCGCGTAGCGTGAGACGTGCACACTTTGCATTGCAGTTGCATATTAGTGCAGCAGGTGGCACGCCATGGAGCAGTTGCATAGGTAGTGGTACAAGGTAGATAGAGAAGTTTCGAGGAAGAAAAAGAAGATTAAGGAGATGTATACAAAAATTCTAGAATGACACATGGGTAGAATACCTCCTTAAATCAAGCAGGGTAGGTGTCTATTTGTCGCCGCCTCTTTTCAAGGGTGATGCTAATAAATCATCATCATCATTATCAGCAGCAGCAGCCGCAGCGGCGGCGGCGGCGTATGTGCCATGTGTGTATGCGACATGTGACAGAAACATCTTGGAATATCTTTACGTTATAGCGCCCATATTAAGGGAAATGAAGGAATAAGTCAGGACATAAACATAACACAATCAAAATAAATGTACACAATCACACCGAGACGACGTCAACATGCATACCGATAAACGTTACCCTCTTTACTGGCCGCCTTTGCACTAACTCACTCACGTGTCGCGATTTTGCTCTCATCTTAGTCTTATTCTTCTTTCTTTTTTGTTTTTGCTTGGCGCCAGTGCGCCCTACAACACAAAAGGTAGAGGACTGTCTCCTGGATGAAGTCCAGAAGCGGCCGATGCAGAGGACCATGCGTTTAGCGCTTTAGGTCAGGTGGTCGACATGAGTGGTAGCCCAGGCTGTGCAAGTGGCAAGTGTGGGCCTCGTGAAGGAGGTCTCCAGAAGGTGATCCAGCGTTGCCTCTGTGGTTAAGATAATTTGGTTTGGTTTACAATGCAGAAGGGACAGGCCAGTCATCTTCGTCTTCAGTGTATGACAACTGCTACAGAGCAAAAGTGTTCGAAATACGCACTGAGGAGCTTGTATTCTCTGAGACAGTTCAAATAGCACCAGAGTTGTCACAAGATTCACTCTGCTTTCCAGCGTACGTTGATATTATGTCGGAGAACCGAAGGAAACGAAAACTGAGCAGGCAAAAAAAAAAAAGAAAAAAAGAAAAAAAAATGTTAGTTCTTGCATCTGGAAGTATGCGCAAGCTTCAAGTGCTTCTTTATTAGAATGCTATCAGGCATATGCGCTCAGTTTATCCCCTTCTGGAGCCACAAAAATTCATTTCAGGCAACAGGACTTCGCGATTGTTCGAGGCTCATGTGCGGGTTGATCATGATAGCCACGGAAGTCCTAATCGCAAGGTGATGAGCTAAAAAAGTGACTCGCTATCCCGGCCTTGCGACAGTGGATGTCCAGTGAAGCTGTTCAAAACCACCTCTACAACTGCTGAGGGGGGTATGCAATGCTTTATGGATTTGGAGTAATGGTAGTAATGAAAGTAATGGTAATTTTGACAGCACGCCGCCGCCCATAGCGGATCTTCAACAACATTGAAATCAGTTGATAGGCTGGTCATTTTATGTACGAAAGGCCAGGGACGTCAGTCCGCACGCCGCAAGGTGCCGTCGCCGCGGCAGCTTGCGCAACAGTAGAGTGTTTTAGCTGAGCGCTTGCGGTCCGCTCCGCTCATACCGGCATATGCTATAGCAAATGCCAAACAACCGCCACTGCCTTTCTCACCTGCCTTTCTCACCTGGAAAGTCGGAACTCCTGCTGTACAGACAGGCTAGACGAGGTGCTAGGGGCCTCACCGCACTCGATCAGGTGCCCATTAGCGTTCGTATCAGGGATGGGTATACCATCCCTAGAATAGACTCTATCAAAATCCTAGGGCTTTTATTAGACTCGAAGGGATGCAACGCAAAGTCTATAGCTCATCTTACCACGAAAACGGAGAACATTCTCAGATTAATTATGAGAGTGTCGAACAAGAAAGGCGGCATAGGCGAGGATATACTCCTTAGGGCTCATCATGCTTTTCTCATGAGCCATGTCATTTACATAGTCGCGGCCCTCAATTGGACCAAAACAGAGAAAGATAAATTAGATAGGCTCATGCGCAAAAGTGTCAAAAAGGTGCTCGGCGTTCCAATCACGGCTAGCACAGAGAAACTCATGAAGTAGGGAGTACACAACACCACTTCGGAGTTAATTGAAGCACAAAGAAAGATCAGCACAAATTATTAGATTGTCAAACTCCAAAGCAGGCAGAAGACTGTTGGATGCGGCAGGCCTCCGTCCTAGTTTTATTCAGGGAGAGACCACGCAACTTGATAATCAAACAATGAATTTCTTTATTGTAGACCCTTTTCCAAGAAACGTCCACCCACAACACAATAAAGGTCGAAGATTGGCGAGGGCTAGGGCTTTGCTAAAGAACTTATCCGGAACGGAGACCTTTGTTGACGCGGCGCGACATACCAGCTCCGACAAGTTTTCTGTAGCTTTGTAGTCAATGACAGGGGAGATCTCCTCTCGGCAGCTTCACTAAAGACCTCGTTGGTCGACGTGGCGGAACCGGCTGCTATAGCTCTCGCATTACTTGACACAACACGCACTACAGTGTACACGGACTCCCGAGCGGCAATTAGAGCGTTCCCATCGGGATTGATAGCCAAACAGGCAGCCAGGATTATCAACGGCAGACCCCCCTCAGACACTGTTCATCACATAGTCTGGTTCCCAGCACACATGGGACCAGACGTATTACCTGGTCACCTGGACCCCAATGAGATAGTCCACGACCGTGCGCGAGGTTTTATATGCCGCGACGGGATGGTGTCTCAGGTGAGTTTGGGAAAACTCTTCCACAGTGATCCTCTGGTTACTTTTCATGAAATCACATCACATTACAGAGGGGATAGGCAGAGTTTTCCCTCCCCCCATTATAAGCTCAACAGATCACAATCTAACACGCTCCGCATGCTCCAGAGGGGTCCTACCCCTCTAGGGGCTTTCTGAATAAGCTTCACCCCGACATTGATGCATTCTGCCCAGATTGTGGCACTGAATTTTGCTCATTAAATCACATGCTCTGGCAGTGCCCTGTGTCACAGGATTTTAACCAAGAAGACTGGACGAAGGCCATCACAGATCCCAGACAAGATGTCCAACTCCTGGCTGTCCAGAGGGCCCGTGAACAAGCGGATAGGCACAGCCTCTCTGTTCCGACATGGGACTAGCCAACGGCTAGCAGGCCCCCCTGCCTAGCTTCTCAGGACCTAAATAAAGTGTTTATACTACTACTACCGCTTAGCTGGAACGCTATTGCGCTTGCGCACAACGCTCAAACCAGGAGCGGCACGAAGACCGCATCCCTCGCTCCGCTACAAAGCCGACTGAGCGCAGCATGGCAGCGTGTCTACTTGGCCTCTTCGTCGTTTTGCAGCTGAGTTGATAGCACGTCGCTTGTCAAATGCGAAATCTACGCAGTTCCCTGCAGTAGACAGTTTTAGCGCCGCTTACGCTCCGCTGCGCGCAGATTTCACGCTCCGAGATACTGCAGTGAACTGCGTAGATTTCGCATTTGATAAGCGCGTCTTGCCGAGACGCGAGCGACGCGCTATCAACTCGGCTGCAAAACAACGAAGAGGCCAAGTATAGACACGCTGTCACACTCCGCTCAGTTGGCTTTGTAGCGGAGCGAGGGATGCGATCTTCGTTCCGCCTGCCGTTACGAGCGTTGTGCGCAAGCGCACTAGGGTTCCCGCTAAGCGGTTGTGTGGCATTTGCTTGCATATGCCGTTCTCAGCGGAGCGGACTGCAAGCGCTCAGCTAAAACACTCTAATAGAGTGTTTTAGCTGAGCGCTTGCTGTCCGCTCCGCTCAGACCGGCATATGCTAGCAAATGCCACACAACTACTTAGCGGGAACGCTAGTGCGCTTGCGCACAACGCTCATACCATCAGCGGAACGAAGATCGCATCCCTCGCTCCGCTACAAAGCCGACTGAGCGGAACGTGACAGCGTGTCTACTTTTCGTCTTCGTCGTTTTGCAGATAACTCGTCGCTCGCGTCTCGGCAAGACGCGCTTATCAAATGCGATATCTACGCAGTTCCCTGTAGTATCTCAGAGCATGAAATCTGAGCGGAGCGGAGCGTAAGCGGCGCTCTGCTAAAACTGTCTAATATCTCAGAGCGTGAAATCTGAGCGGAGCGGAGCGTAATTTCGCATTTGATAAGCGCGTCTTGCCGAGACGCGAGCGACGCGCTATCAACTCGGCTGCAAAAATGACGAAGAGGCCAAGTAGACACGCTGTCACGCTCCGCTCAGTCGGCTTTGTAGCGGAGCGAGGGATGCGGTCTTCGTTCCGCTGCCAGTATAAGCGTCGTGCGCAAGCGCAATAGCGTTCCCGCTAAGCGGTTGTGTGGCATTTGCTAGCATATGCCGTTCTGAGTGGGGCGGGCAGCAAGCGCTCAGCTAAAACACTCTAATGTCTAGTAATATTTACCGGGAAACGTATGCGGGGAGCGCTATACGTGCTTCGCATTGCATGTAGGCGCAGTAGCGCCTTATCATCGATTCTGGGGTGCGGATGCTTGTTTTGAGCTTGTCCTTTAGTGAAACGTATGCAGTTCTGTATGTTGTCTGCGTGATTCCAAAGAATGTATGTACTGTTCGCTTCACTTTGCTGAGTCATTGTAGCCTCTGCCTTACGCGGGTATGAGCCATTGCATTTGGTGGTATGAGCCGTATATGATGATAGTTTTCTACGGCCGTCAAGCTCGGCTTGTCGGTCCCTACGTGGGACTAGCCGGGTGGCGCGGGGTGTCCCCTGCGTATCCTCTGGACCTCAATAAAGTTATTTCACTCACTCACTCATCCTAGCAATCAACAGCTTCGCTGTAAAATGCGCTAGCCAGTCTATGATTGCGCTGATGGGATCAGGGGCCAAATGCACAGAGCTTTTCTTTCGTGACTACAGTTTCACATTAGCCGGCGCCTTCGCTAAAACAAGTTATTTGTTCTTTTAGTTTTCGTTATTTAATAACAAATTATTTGATGGAAAGGTTATACCTTCGGTAATCCACTACAAGTTTCTCGGAGTCACCATCGAACATGACTTATCTTGATAGAAACGCATCTCTGCATAAAAAAAAAAAAGCTGGACAGCAATGCTCAATTCATTCGACGTATGTCTGGAAAATCATGGAGGCCATCCAAATCATCTCTTCTGCAGCTCTACCCAGCACTACTTCTTGAATACCTCCGCTACAGTGCGCCTGTACGGATTAGTACATCTGCCGCCCGCACACTTGAAAGTGCTCAGGCTCACGCACTATGAATTTGCCTAGGACAACCTCGATGTGCTTCTAGACGGGGCACTATTGCAGAGGCGCGCGTGTGCCCTGCTCGACTTCATCTGCAACACGGGCCAGTGCTACTGGTCTAGGCTACTGACTAGGCACAAGAATCATCCACCGAAAAACGTCACAAGCATACGGTCTGACGCCGCCTACTCAGACGCCGTGTTGTCGCAGGAAGATCCACTGCTGTCGGACTTCACACCGCATGACATACCGGAAGTTCCACTCTGGATGATGGCAAAGCCGACGTTTACGATTATTGATTACGGCTCGGTGTGGCGTACAATCGCCGATACCTTCCCAAGATTGGACGAGAACGGGACCCTGAGCGTCTGTCACACTCCCGAGACAATAGATCATATACTTTGCGTGTGCCCTCAATATGCGGTCGGGCGATGGACTAGAGATGGGCAAAACGGCTCACTTCAGTGAGCGGCTTGGAACGGCTCAGCTCACTGAAATGAACCGGTTCATTTGAACGGCTCGCCGGTTGACTTAAACGTGTCACCGGTTGACTTAAACGTGTCACTTGTGTTATGCATATTCTATAGTTATTTGGCTTTGAAAAAAAAAACGATATATGCATAATTGAATAACCGTGTTATTGGTATTTTCGTATGTTTAGAGACTATTTTTATATATTTTAAAAGCATGAATTTTTAGTTGTAACGAAACTTTCTTTTCTCATATTGAGGATAAAATGCTTGTAATACTGTAACAGGCAGAATGCGACGTACTTTTTTCAGAAAAAAAAGTAACTTCATCGTCATTACAGGAGCTTTTCTGTTTTTTTTTTGGTACTTTAAAATCAACTTTGGCCAAAATAAGAACACAAAATTATTGTACATTATCTTTAAACTTTATTCATTTATTCTCATACGCACGCTCACTATAATATGAGTGAGCTGTAACGCCATGCAAAATGAATGTCGAAATCATCTCTTGAAGTACAATACAAAAATCATACTAAAGATGCACAAGACTACCGCACGTACCTTTAGTTTTTTTTTCTCTTGAGCGCACGCGCGATACTGGCGATCATGCCATCATGCGCCAGGACAACAAAAGAAAAAGAAGAAATGAAGTTCTATTACAACACAGCAGATCATTCGCCTCGTTTTATTGACGTGCTGATGATACATAATAGTAGCTTGCTGGGCTAGTTGGTTCATTGCAACTCGTGTAACAGCGCGAAAAATAACAAGGAAGGACTAGAGATGTCGTATATCGCGTGCCGTTGGCTTGCGGACGCGAATACATTGGACAGACTGGCAGATGCGTAAACACCAGACTAAGAGAGCACAGCAAGAATGTAAGTGACGGTAATCAGGGCCAGCTTGGGTTACACTGCCGTAAATGTGGTGATAAGACTACGTGTCGTCATACCAAGCCATGCAAGCCTAAGTTCAAGAAAAGCGGGATTGTATTTCGACACAAAGATCAGCGCGTCAGAGAAATAATTGAGGCGGCTAGGATTGCTCGTGCGGGAGAAATGTGTATGAGTATGCCATCACTAACACTGACTAAGGAGGAACTACAATTTTTAGATGGTTGGTGATTGAGTCCATGTTGTTATATCACCTTGTGCCATTCATGCTGACTGATGTTTCTTTCCTTATCCTCTTGACTTTTCCTTTTTTGCTGACGCTTCGTATGTGTACACATGCCTAGCATCGTCAGTAGAATAAACAGTTGGAAGTCCGCGTTCTTTTCGCTCTGTCTCTATCGTCGTCCCTTCCTTGTTATTTTTCGCGCTGTTACACTAGTTAATGATAAATGCTCAGAAAATCAATCAAGTGGATGCCATGGGCGACATTTTCATGACTACGCTAATTAGCACAAATGAAGACCAGGACGTAAACTCTACGTTCAGCTGTTGTCTTTAAAGACACGCAAGACCATCTTCCAAGTGTTGTTGCACCAGCGCACGATGTGCGATCGGTGAGAGTCGTGAGCCATCGTTCGAACAGCAGCAGGCAACGAACGGTACCATCCTTTGTCAATTAAGGCTTCTTTACTTCTCCCTTCGGCGGCATCGGGACGCACAAAAAAAATAAAACGAACAAAGGGACTGCTGCGCACACCACACTGCGAGCGAGTACGAGTAGCGCGAGTCTGCCCACGCCGGCCACAACTCGTCGGTTAGAAAACGAAATCTCGAAACCCAGCAGAACACAAGGCTCTGACGGCACGGTCCGACACGGCCCACTGAACAAGATAGAACCGGCTGCCTCTCTCCGAAAAAACTGCCGCTCACTTACTGAACCACAGCTCCCTCGCTCTTCAAAAGAGCGGCTCAAAAGATCCGGCTCGCTCCTCAGCGCTCTAAAGGAACGGTTCCTCACGGCTCGCAGAACGAGAGAGAGCCGGCTTTCTCTCACTTACTGAGTCACCGCTCGCTAACTCGCTCAGGAGCGAGCTGGATCTTTTGAGCCTCTCTTTTGAAGAGCAAGGAAACGGTGGTTCAGTAAGTGAGCGGCGGTTCTTTCGGAGAGAGGAAGCCGGCTCTCTCTCGAGCCGTGGCGAACTGAAGTTCAGTCTTTTTTGCTGGGTGCGATTTCTGCGCCATTATTAGCGGTGCGAGTAAGCAACTGCCCTCTAGCCCTTCCTCGCAAGAGTCGCCTCCACCCCCTCGCCTTCGGCTGTCTTTTGAGGAGCTCTTCTTGAAGTACAAGTAGAGTGCACTAGAATACCATTGTCTAGTACACTCTAAGAACGAGTGAGTCGTGGTTCAAGTGAGCGGCGGTTCTTTCGGAGAGAGAACCAGCTGCCTTTCTCCAAAAGAACCGCCGCTCACTTTTACTGAACCACGGCTCACTCGCTCTTTAAAAAGAGCGGCTCCAAAGATCCGGCTCGCTCCTGAGCGACCCATCTCTACGATGGACACTTAAGTTTAATGTTGACTGTTTGGACTACCGCCTCTTTTCGGAAGAAAAGACTTTAGGCGCATGGAGAAGAGTTGACCATGCCCAACGCACCATAACATCACTCTTGAACTTTCTGTGTGAGACTGGCTTAGACGGTCGTCTATAGGACCTGTGAAAACAGGGATTTTGAGACTTGAAGACAGTACGAAATGTGTTTGCGCGATAACGTTTCGTGTGGACGAGGTTACTCCTGCGTGTAGTGTGTCTAAAGCGCACATCCGCGTATTGAACAACGTGCTTATAGTAGCTCATTGTACCATGTCATAATCACCTGCCACCTACCTACCCCTGTATCTCTCACTTCCCCTTACCACAGTGAGGAGTAACAGGCTAGAGACACGCTCTCCAGGCCAACCTCTCCTCCTTTCTCTTCATTAAAGTCTATTCCTGCTCCTCCTCCTACTATTTGTCACCATTGCCTGTTCTTACGAACTGCCCTAGCGTACGAACCGTTTTGTGAAGACTGAGGCACCGCGGTGGCTGAATGGCTATGGCCTTCTGCTGCTAAGTCAGAAGTGGCGGGTGCGATTCACACCCGCAGCGCCCACATCACGAACACCGTCCCACGTCACATGAACCCTCACTTGCACGTGAAACGGCGACAAGCCCGAGCAGCCATCCTGCGCAAAAGGCAGGAGCACGCAGACACATACTTTACTGAGGCGGGCTTATACCCCAGAGGTGAGACAGCGACTCCTACTTATGTGGCTGTTGCGACAAACCGAGCGAGACCGATTGTAGCAGCGTCCGTACGCACAACTTGGAGCGCCACGGCGGAATTCGCGGCCGTAGCCCTAGCCATCCGAGACGCTGAGGCCAAGAGCCAGTCAGCTTATATACTCACAGACTCTCAAGACGCCTGCCGGCTCATCCTTCGGGGAGTTCTACCGGCCGGGGTCCTTCGCATACTAGGACCAAGCCTCTAAATAGACCACGGGATAACTTGATGTCCCGCGCATAGCGTACTGGAAGGCAACGATCGGGCGGATCGTCTGGCTCGAGGTATAACAGGCTGAGCCGCGATACATACCGCTCGAACGGACGCCTCTCCGACACCCTGCAGCACACCGAGAGACATACTTGAGGCACAACGACTAGGAAGACGAACCAAAGCTCCACTTCACCCCAAGTTCAACAGGCGACAGGTGAGGGACTGGCGCTGAATACAGACAAACACCTACCCACACTTACATAGTCTGCACAAAATATTTCCGAACAAACACAGCGACAGATGTCCATGGTGCGACTCCACCCCGACACTAGAACACATCACTTACCAATGCACGCAGCGTCCGGCAGACGCCGTCTCGCCGCTACTTAACGATACACTTAGCAATTGGTCGTGGGAGGGGCGACTCTCCGAACTGGACTTGGGAAGCCAATTGGCGACCCTAGTGGTATGAAAGAGCCCAAGATGGTCGAAATTGATGCGGAGCCATCCACTATGGCGTCTCTTATTGCATTTCGTGGCGTTAAACCCAAATAATGAAATAATGCTTCGTGAACACGAGTCCTGGGCATGTATCCATTAGTTCACACTTCTGAGCGAACCGCCAGAGCTCGAGTTAACGCGTGTTTCTGCAAACTCGGGCCTTCCTACATTACGTCCCTGAGGCCATATTCGCAAAACATCTCTTACGTAAGAATGTTTCCTCACTGGCCGGCGTTCGACCGGTCGCCACTGATGATAACAATCGACGTGATAACGAGACGACCGCTGCAGCGACGGCCAATATTCTCATGGTACTTACGTAAGCGCAGTTTTGTGAATACGTGCCTTGGGGCCTGGTTGCTGCACCGGCGTCCGGGAGTCTCATATGATGGCGAGGACTTTGTAGCGTCGTTTCTCCTATTTAGACACAAACACGTAAAGCGAAAGAGAGAGGGTAAAAGGTCAAGTTTTAATGTCACTCCTACATTTGTTTAGAGAAGTTGTCCTCAAATGCAATTATGAAAGGAAATGTTATTGTATATGACAGCTCGATGTAAAAGATTGAAGATTGCCGCACAACTCATTTTGTCAAACGTATTTGCGACCATGGCGCAATTGTATGCATATATACAGGGCGTCTTTTTTTAGCCGCGCTAATTTCTTTTTGAAATTGTCTGTGGCTGATAGCACAAATTTCGCCCTTGATCTAAGTTACTCGATGAGGCGGATGATTACTTATATAAAAATCGAAATGCTTAATGTTCTAATTAACATAATTATGCTAATTGTTCTATCTGACACAGACAACATTTTTAAAAATTGGTGCGGCTAAAACAGAAAACACCCTGTTTACCGTCGGCGTTAAGTACGCGATAATGGTAGATCCGTGTGACTGCGTTTTTGATAGCTGTATCCCAGCAATTACCAGTGCTAAAGAAATGACCGCTAGAACAGCGTCATGCACATCAGAACAATTTTCTCTGTGAAAAGAAAATCATTATTTGGAGTTTGATTTGAAAATTTCTACTATGGGATAAGAAAGAGAGAGAGAGAGAGAAAAAAAAAAGCAAACAAGCAGGCTTCTCTATGTTAAAATTCTAGGACAGACGGTCTTCAACTGCGCGCTTCCTTCCTGTGCGGACATCTAAAACATTGCGTCAGAGTCGGATCGATAAGATTTCGCTTCTTAGAAAAGGGACACTATCCTTGAAGCAAATATTTACCTCGACAATCAGTTTACTACGAATATTGACTCGAGACAGGGCTCTTTAAAAAGGTCAGGAGAAAGTTTGTAGCAATTCATTGAACGCTTCCCAATTAGTGGGGTTTTGTGCGAAGGGAGTGTGTTATTGGGCGAGCGCCGGAAGCTGACGCTGGCAGCAGAGAGCAGCGCTACCAACGTCCTCACAAAACGGCGACCTGCGATGCTCCCGATTGACATTACACGGCACCCCGAACAACGCTGTTTCAGATTTAAAGTGAGGAGACAATGCCGGCGAATATATCGAGGCGCGGCAAATGAGAGGTTCGGTGACGGACCGTGGCGATGCCACGGGGCATGCGGGCGCTTTCGCGTTGCGGCGGGGCGGCTGCCTCAGCTGGAGGCGAAGACACGCCCAGGAGGATCAGTGTCCCAACGCCAATTAGAGGCAGCGGACAGCTCGGCGAGATTAGCCTGAGCCGAAAGCTCGGCCGAGCGGCTCGACTCCGGGGTGAGGGTGGACGACGAGGGAGGAAAAAGCCGGCACGTAATTGCGGCGGACGGATCCAGTGGTGACGCTGACAGCGGAATAAACTACAACGTCTGCACCGATCGTGTGCACCGGGCCGGCTAGGCACGCGTAGCTCGTGCATCCGGCGGTACACGTCCCGCGGCTTGTCGGGTGTATGTCACCGCTGTGGCATCTTCTCCTCTCGGCCGCTTCGGCCAGAGAGGCTTCGGACTTTTGATTATCTGGCTTTTTCTCTCTTTCTGTGATAAGGCGATTTTCGTCTGTGCATCACTATCCTTTACAGCGGATTCTTCGATTGCTGTTAATGAAGGAGGTTAGCTTCTGCGAGCAGAATCGGCTGTCGGCAGAATGAGCTGGAACGGCAATGAGCTCGCATACATGACGCCTCAACAGCGATTGCAAAGGGCTGTGATTTATGGACAGGAGTTAAAACAGACCATTTTAAGTCCCTTAGGCAACATCTTTGTCGTTACATATCCTTAGGCAAGGGCATGCCGATGCGCTGCTTGCGCCATCTGCCGGTAAAAATGGGAAAAACTGGAAGTACTCTCGGTACGCGTCGCGTGGTGCCAGAACAAATAGTAGAAAATCATGACGCAAGCGAGAGCTGCATGTGAAATAGACCGATATAATGGAATCAAGTTCATATTTGAATTATTGAATATCAGTAATCCACCTGTGAGAAATAAAAGTTAGATTAAAAATTGCGTTAACAAACAAATGATTTCTCAAGCGAGCGAATGGTTACCCTGGTACGAGTATAAAGTTCTTGGCGCTGGCGTTGGCAATTCGGTGAGTTCCGTGGTGAGAATTCGGCGAGTGATTTGGTGCAAGGCAGCCGTCCATTACTATCTTCGCGGTATTTTTGTCGCTATAGATGCAGGTATGTGCAATTTATGTGCAACCTTGACTTCAACCACGGAGGTACAGAGGGTGAAGCCAGCATTGACGCTTTCGTATAGCCATGTGATCTCCAGAATAGTCAAGTGTCTTGGCTTCACCGCTCACAATAATGATTGGGTTGTTTCTTGGTGTGTCGTAAGTCTACTTACTTGCGTTTCGTGCGGTTTTGAGTCACATGGCCAGAGTAGACTGTCGTTGGCTGTACTCACTGCCTTTCATTGTGAATAAATGGAAAGGAGCGGCCAGCGTTGTCCAAGGATGGTAACGCAGATAAAAAAAATCCCTGTCTCTCGTTCTGTTCCTGTTACCTCAGTAAGAACGTAACACTACTAAATGTTGTATTGCAAGACAACAAGTGTACAATAGGTATTCCCTCTCCGTAGCCCAGTGCATTTATGAGCATCAGAAAAAAGAAAGGACGCGCGTCCGTATGACGTTCGGGAACCACTGTGAACGAATGCAGTGCATCGGCCATTGTGACCATACCCACAATAAAATATTCAGAGGGCACCATCTTGGAACAGAATCGGTTTTTATTTATTCATGTTGTTTAAGCCTGCTGTATTGGCGCTTGTACTGTCTCTGCCAAAAGTTTCGAAGGCACTTAACGTTAAACTAATGTCTGTGAATTTCAGCACCGCCTTTATATTCGGATGTCCCTTATCGATGTTCGAGCCCATGTAGTGGCGGAATCTTTATCACTATGAGGCTCGAAGGAACTCGGTACAGTTGGTTGTGAAGTACCAGCAATACTATACCTGCAGCAGTGATACGAAGGATTCCACTGCCAAGTGACAGCATAGGTGCCTTACTATAAGATTACTGCACGGTAGATGTATATAATTTTACAGCGTAGTTGACAACAGGAGTTCCGCAACGGTTTTCGTGCGGCGTCGTGCGACGGTGTGGTTCATATTAAATGTAAGTGCAATCCGAAGTCTGACGCAGCCCCAAATGTGCTTTGAAACGTAATGATCAATGATTATAAAATAAAAGTTGACTTGCGGATATCTTATTTGAATAGCCAACAACGTATATGCGTGTTCTGTTTTTTTTATGTATGCAGTAATTTGTAATTTTACATTCTCAAGTCGCGTTATGCCTGGCTCCACGTTCGAGGTCAGCCAGGAGTTTGTACGGCTGCGGCGGTGAAAACGGACGTCGTGGTGCTGCAGCGCAGCAGCCTGCGTGGGAGCCGTCATTAAGAACAGCCAGCCACGATCGCGTTCGGAGCAGCAGTCGCTGCATGCGAGCGAAGCCGTGAGCCAACAAACAGGCCCTTAGTACTTCTGAAGGGTGGGAGAACCCGCATATTATACGTCTTCGCTGTCTTTGATGTATGAGTTCTCAGATTGGCATACATCTGTGATGAAATATTTTTTCTTATATTTGAAATTGCTTTCGACTACAGCAATTCCTGAGCTTTCATGTAAGGAAGTGACCCGTCTTGCTTCGACAATGATGGATTCATTCGTTCGATATTGAAGTGAGTGTCGCCTTTTTGGCTATCACTGGCATGTAAAAAAAAGGTGTATAATCATGAAAATATTCCGTATGCTTTGAAAGACTTGTGATGCCAAACAGACCTTCGCTAAGAAAATGTTCCAGTTTGGCTTTTTCTTCTCTTATCGGTATATAGCAGCTGACGTCATGGTATAATGTGTTTGTAGGCGGAAGCTTTGAGGTGAATATAGCGCACCCAACGCATGCCACCACTCAGAGCGTGCTTGTCCGCCGTATGAATACCCTTTACGAAATCCCAGTGTCGGCGGAATTCTTTCGTTTCGTCTTTCGCAAACAAATTTGGCTTTATTTTTTACATATACTCGGAAAGATGTTTCCGAAAGTGTCATCTTCATGCTCATTATACCATTATTGCAGACTTACTCTGAAGCATTTCCTTCTTCCCCCCCCCCCCCCTTTTTTTTTTTTTAATGCGACATGAAACGGTCAGCAATTTCTGAACTCGCTGGCATGGATTTCAGAATAGCGTGACGACCAGCAAAAGGCGCTTTTTCGAGAGGAAAGCCGAGTCAATTTTTATGAATCTTTCTGGGCCTTTCCTGTACTATTTCCTGTACGGCTCCATGTCACTAATGGGCACGGCACGAAGCAATTGGATAAGATGCGGATATGACACAGCGCATATGTGTGTCGCCTTCTCGTCTCGTCTTCGTCGATTCGCGGTGTTATTCGCTCACTATGGATATGATGTCCATTCATGGTAACAAGGAAAACAATACTTTGTATTTCAACGCCAGCAGCAGTATTGGCAGCTCTCGCAAACTCACGGTAATGAAACAAAGTCTCCGGGCTCTGAGTGCTTTGTTACCTCTATTTCATGTTGTCTTCAACAAGTAATAATATTGGGGATATCCACATTTACTTTGTCACGGTGCTGGCGCAGACAGAGGGAATGTCCTTTTTTATTATATGGTATTTAGGAGATGTTGGCGCCTTTAATTAGCGCCGGCTACTCCTTTTCACAGAGGTATAAAAGAAAAAAAAGATTGAACCTACACGCATTAAAATTAAATGTCAACTCCAAATCACAATAACACAAAGTCCAGTCACATAAGTGCACTAATACCACACTAATACTGAAAGTCAACTCAGAAACACAGCAACACAAAGTTCAGTCACAAAGGCGCATTAAGTTAAACACAAAATCCAGTCACATAAGTACACTAATGTCGCACTAAAACTGAAAGTCCACTCAGAAAAAGGGCACACAAAGTTCACTCACATAGCTGCACTAAAGTAAACACAAAGTCCGGTCACGTAATTATACTAAAATCACGGCACATAAGATAGCATGGATTCGATTCAAAGGAAAATACATCAACCCAGGTGTCGAATTGACCATGGAGTTAGTTTATCACAGATAAACACTCTTTTCAATAGTTTCCGAGAATATTGCTCGATTCTAGAAATCTTTGGAGGGCCATTAACGCTCGTCTTTGCAACGAATATGTTGGCCAAGGACCTAATATCTTCCTGAGGCTGAAGGGCCTGCGGTCTAATGTCTCTAAATAACGTGCTAAACGTTGTCTGTGTGTATCGTGTCGCGGACATTCTAACAGAAGATGCTGCACATCCTCATCCGCGTGGCCACAAGTGCATTCCGGACTATAAGCTCTTGATATTTTTTGCTGAAAATGTTTTGTGTACGCGATACCGAGCCGCAGACGGTGAATGAGTGTTTCGAAGGCTCTGGTTGTATTTAATGTGGGCGGGATTTTGAATTGAAGTGCAGGGTCAATGTGAAATAAATCTGAAGATTTCGAGTTCTGATCAAACCATGTCGCTTTGCAACCACGGACTGAGATCTGTCTTAGTATGTGTCGCAATTCTCCTTGCGTTAGAGGGAGACCGTGTGTGTCGGTATTAATATGCGCTTGTCGAGCAGCCATGTCTGCTGCAACATTCCCAGGGATATTACAGTGCCCAGGTATCCATTGGAACATTATTGTGCGAGTTTTTTCACTCGCTTTTGTGACCTCCTTTAGTGTCTCACAAACTAACGCCATATTTTGGGAATTGCTGATGCCACCACGAAGTGACGACAAAGCTGCTTGTAAGTCACAGAGGATGACCCATTGGTTCGCTTTTTGCGTTGAATATATGTATCGTAACACAGACAATATAGCAAAAAGCTCTGATGTAGTTGATGATGTCGCGTGAGAAAGTTTAAACGTCTGTATTCGGTTCCATTCTGGAATGACAAAGGCAGTTATAGAAGAATTTGTTTGACAAGAACCGTCTGTATACGCTTGAATATATCCAGGGTAGCGAAAGTATATCTGGTACAGCGCCAGTTGTTGGGCTGCTAGCATAAACATGTCTCGTTTGCGAATAATTCCGTCAACCGAAAGTTCAATTTTTGGGGCGAAAAGTCGACATGGAGGGTAGGAAATATCTGAGACCCAAAATTCGTTGTGTGGTAGATTTTTTGCACCTGAATCACAGTATTGATGTTCGCCCTGTCTCTCTCAATAAGTGTAATTGCTAGTGGGTGCCTTTTGTGCTGCACTGAAACGCGAAAGTAGTGTCGACAGGTTTCAACCATCCTCATAATTGGGAATGGAGGATGACGTGCCTCTGCAATTACTAAGAAACTTGAGGTTGCTCGGGGAACACCTAAGCATACTCTAAGGCTCCTAGCTACTTCAACTAGAACCGTTGAAGTCGCTCTTCAGATGAACGGGAGATTCCATGCTGAACAGGTGAAGAATAAGCTATTTTTTGCTTTATAAGTGCATTATGCACTTTCAGTAGAGAAGAAACCGACCCTCCCCATGTCGTGCCTGCTACGCGGCGAAGAACATTTATTGTTGAGTTTATTTGTTCTTCGAGTGCTTTAATGTGAGCATTCTAAGAAAGTTGTCTGTCTAGTATAACCCCCAGAAATGTGTGTTGTTTTACTATGTCTAAACGTTGCCCCTTAAGGCACAGCTGAAAGTCTTTTAAGCATCCTCTGGTAAATAGTAGCACAGCCGTCTTACTGTAAGACAGCTCCATTCCTCTTTCTTTTAAGAATTTGTCCACAATGTTTAGGCCTTCCTGCAAAGTTGATTGAACAAGGCTAGCACATGAACCAGAGGCCCAAATACAAACATCATCCGCATATATAGAGTAGTGTAGTGCAGGTGGAAGTCTCCGTGGTAAATCCGCCATTACACAATTAAAGAGAAATGGGCTTAAGACACTGCCTTGTGGGACTCCTTGAATAAGATTATGAGAGTAACTTTTTCCTTCGCTTGTTTGAATAAATATTGATCTGCCATTCAAGAAGTTGGATATCCATCGTAGCGTCCTTCCAGAGACTCCCAGTTCTAGCAGACCACACAATATATGAGCATGACTGACTGTGTCGAAGGCTCGCTTAATGTCTAAAAAAAAACCGCTATTGTGACATTTCCCTTAGCTCGTTCATGTTCAACATAGGGCACGATATCCAAAATTGCATCCATGGTGCATCGCCGCCTTCGAAATCCTGTCATGTGATCTGGAAGTACTTCTGTTTGCTCACACTACCATTGCAGCCTAGTGTCAATCATCTTCTCCATGACCTTGCACAGACAGCTCGTCAGGCTCACAGGACGAAAAGACAAGAGATAGAGGAGTTTTACCAGGCTTAAATATAGGTATCACACAGTGCTGTTTTCCAAGAGTCAGGGACATACTACTTTTTCCACAAGTCATTCAGTAACTCCAAAAGTGCCAATCGACCATTAGGTCCCATGTTTTGCAACATACTGTATGTAATGGAATCTGGACCTGCAGCAGTCTGTCTTACAAGACGCAAGTGCACATTTTAGCTCAATTATAGAGAATTCATAGTCTAATTGCGCATGCTGTGACTGAAAACACGCAAAATTTTTTTGTTTTGCCATTTTAACTGAATTTTGAAACTCAGGAAAAGTAATAGAAATGCTTGTTCTAGTTATAATCTTGCAGAATTCTTCAGCAATATTTAATTCTGAAGTATCCCTGGCTATTGAGAGAGCACGAAATGGTTGTGTTTGAACAACAGGGTCGCTTAATACACGAATAGTCATCCATATTCGAGGAACTGGCGTCAGGGGAGACAACGTATTGCAATATTCACGCCATCTTTCTTCCCCCTAATTTTTGTAGTCGTCTTCGCATGACTGAGTGGACTTGCTGCGAATTTCTATACGCTTCTATATTTCCACTGCGGCGGTAAGCTCTTTCTGCTCTTCTTCTTATAGCTCTCAAGTGTTCATATTCTCCATCAACTGATGTGTATTCATCAGGAATGGGCACTTGTTTCGTACACAATTTAATTGTTTCTTGTATAACTGATGTGAGTGTCTCTACGTCAGTTTCACGATCTACTCGACTGGATAAGTGTTGACGAAAGAGCTGCCAATTTGTTATATCCACGTATCTTCGTTTCGCAGTGCTTTTTAATCGTGGATGTGATATAAGAATTGTGAAGTGATGACTTCCACGTGTTTCTGCGTCTGTTGTCCTCCCAGTATCGGTAACAAGATCATTAGAGCATAGTGTTACGTCTATGCAACTGGCATAGCGATATCCACGCATAAATGTCACAGATCCATCATTCAATACTGACAGATTGCATATTTCCGCGCCGCATTGAACGATATTCCCACGTGCATCACAGTGGTTACTCCCCCAATGTTACGTTGTGTGCGTTAAAGTCGCCACATATGAAAATATTTGATCTTGTGATGCTAAAAATATTAATCAAATCATCAGTCGTAATACGTCTCGATGCTTGCAGGTATATGCTTATGATCGTTATACATTTTTTGCGAGATATACTTTGCAGGCAACATATTCAGGAAAATCCGAACTGCTTGATTGAATAAGGTGAGAGGGCAAATCTTTTCGAACGCAGAGCATTGTTCTACTGTTTCCCGATGGATGAGACGATTTATATATTATGTAATTAGAAATACGAAAATCATCCCGTACACTAGCCTCTTGTATGCACAATACAGGGAAGCTGTATTGTGCAACTAACTTGCGAAAATCAGCACATTTGGATCGAAGGCTATTAGCGTTCCACTGAAATATTACGACATTTTCGTAACGACTATTCATAATTGCCATCCGGTAGCACTGATGTGGATAGTTGATTCATTAATGGCTCCATAGACAACAGTGCCTTTACCTCTGGAAGCTTGTTCGCCTGAGGTAGAGCTGTGACAATTGCTCGAATTGCAGCCAACAGCATAGGTAGAATCATCTGTCGAACACTGAGTGACGCGGTGTTATCCTGGAATGTCGATCTTCCGGCCGCCATTTGAGGTGATCGCTGAGGGGTGTTCTGAGAGGATCGCTGAGGAGTGCTTTGAGAGGATCGCTGAGGTTGTCCAAGCTTAGGTCGCTGATATTGTTGTTACGTGTGGTCTTCAGTGGCGGTAGCGGAATGATGACTCCGCTGTCTCTGGGACTCTTGCCCAGCTGGTTGCTTTAATGCCGACGCATACGAGGGTTGTTTTGATTTCTGTTCAGTTGCTGTAAACTGAAGATTTTTCGCTGGGCTTACTGCATCAAGATTCGGAAGAGGCTCCTTGTGTCGTGGTTGCTTCCCATGAATTAGTTCATGTTTGCGTAGCATGGATGCGGCCTTATTCTGTGGACATCCTGAGAAGGAAGCCGTATGGTTACCCGCACAATTTGCACATTTAGGCTGTCGTACAGACTTGCATTCAGTGTGCTCATGGTTCTCGGAGCAGATTTTACATCGACGTGATCCGCGACAGTTTTTTGCCAGGTGTCCAAACCTCTGACAATTATAACACCTCAACGCAAGACCAAGCTACTCTTCCACCGGGTGGCTGGTGAACCCCAAGTGGATTCTCTCAGGCATAGGCTTGTCATCTCCGAAGTGAAGGATTACACTGTATAAAGAGCGGGATTTAACTGTACCATCCTCCAGACGATAGTATCTTGCTTGGCGGCGGACTGATATTACTCCAAAATCTTTCAAAAACTCGAGCAGTTGTCCTTCAGTGTATTGAAGTGGCACGTGATGAATCTTCCCGACATTTCGAGTGTACGAAGCCGGTGTGTAGGGCTTAACTTGTAGTCCTGCTACTTCCTCTAGTAAAAGCAGGTTTTTCGCCGATGCCACTGAGGCAACAGAAACTGAGAAACTGCCGTCTCCGTTTACTCGGAACGACTGCACTTTTTCCTTTGCCGCCGACACAATTTCTGAGGAAACACGATTTGGATTCACTTGCCAAAAATTGTGTCCTTCTTCTGACGGTCGGAATACCACTGGGATTCCTTCACTTCTTTTCTTTTTGTAGGTCACAGATGTGAAAGGTGCTTCATCACACTCAATGTCTTCATAATCGCTTAGGTCATAGTTTGAAGTATTGTCGTTATCTTGATTGTGAGTTTCCTCAAGATGAGGTCTCTTGCTCTCACCTTCGCTGGGTTCCACCATGGTCACCAGATGCGGGCCATCAGCATCTTGATATTCAAGGACTAGCCGTGCTGGCCTGATGATTTCATTCGCATGATGCACGTTGGCAGAATCTTGGACGCGCTCCTGCGTTGCACTCATGTGCCTCAAAACACACTGGCGGTCATAGGGCTCGTGCCGCCGTTCTCGGCTGCCTACCGCCGTCGCGGTTGGAAACACTCCGACGGAGAAGGTAGTGAAGGCTTCGTACCTGGTTCCAATGTGCTCGTAGGTCGCTACACTTCTTCTCACTCAATTTCTGAGCAATGAAGTCCAGGCACAATGTAAACAAATAGTAAAACTGAAGTAAAAGGCGAGTAGCAAAAAACAGGGCCAGCGCCTCGGAGAACTTCTTCGCTTCCGAGGGGATGCCCTTGTATGAATAATAAAAGCAGTTTGATCGTTGTCTTAGTCCGGATCTTCGATTCTAGGCTACGACAGTGACGCTATCCTCACCTGAAAACCATGTAACAAATGTGAAGACGCTTTTCCGGGGGCAAAAAAAAATGTAGTATTGTACTTGAAACGAAGTTTGTATCGATAAATTATGCATGTGGTAATGTCCGTGTCAGGTTTCTTGCAAGGCCAACTCTCCCGAATGTTTCGTAAAGTTTATGTATTGGGGCTCGTTCTACAATTTTACGAATCTTGCTTTAAGCTTTACAAGAAATGAATTATGTTCGCAAAAACGTTTTAGAGGTATTTAAGGATGGGGCGGTGCAAGATAAAAAATACATGCAAAAAAATTGATTGTGATGGTACTTGCCCCACCCTCTTGTGGTAATGCAATATGCCAATATGCAGGGCACTATGCTTCGAACAAGTTCATCAGGAGAGGTTCCTGAAGCAAGCCAAATCTGCAGCAGCAGCAAAAAAAAAAGTCAGTGGGAACTTAAAACTAGATGCTGCTTGTCCGTCTCTGCTGTTCCAAGTTGGCGGCTTCTTGTGTGCCTCGTCCAAGGGTAAGCTTAATAAACTGTGTATGTATTTCACATTAGGTGCGTGCTCAGGAAGAAATAAAAGAAAAATGCGTGCCATGTCCCATCTCCCGGTCGTGTTTGCAGGATTTTTACGAATTTTATTGTTCTCAGGTGGGCAGGTATGCTTATTCAACGCTCCGACTAAGTACATGTAAACCAAACTCACTCGGATAACCACAAAATATATTTTTAGCTCGGGACTTACTCACGCTCAGGCTCACGACGATCAGATCCAGTGCAGCTCAGCCGGGACTCATACATCACCAGAAATGACAACTCAGACTGGCTCACTTATACTTAGACTGTACCTAAAGCCGGTATCCACTGTACTCAGTACCACCAAAATCAGACTCAGGCCGACCACCTCGGGAAAAAGATTCCAATATGAAATCTGGACAAGATAGTTGCGATGCATATTTATAATACGGCGCAAAAAACGCGGCAGAACAAAACAGATTGGCCACACAAATGCACTTTAGTGGCCAAACCTTTTCATTGACCCGTATTTACAGTGCAGTTTGCAAACATACAACATTCTGAAGAACACGTCGCACATAATTGTGCTTGCCGACTGTCTTTCTGGCGACACGTCATTTAAGAGTTCAACGATTTCAATTCTGAGGTGGGTGCTTCCCTTTTTCAATCCTCTTCGTGTTCAATAAATATGCTTTTGTGAATTCCTGGGCACTGTGGGCAAGCGTACAGTGAATCTACTGACTAATTGGTAATATCAGCGCTTAGTTGTCCTGTATTCTCATCGGCGGCCGCATTCGCAATATGCCTTTTACTGCTTACAGCCGTTATGTGCTAACAAATGGGCCGATCGCGTTGGTTCCTTCGTCCCGCCGTTCAGACATAGCGGGATGTAACATCAAAGAGAAGGAAAAAAATATATTTAAGCAGGTGTTTGAATCACCGGCCACACTATTTTAAGCCAAGCACTCTAATTCATCACAGCCGCGTTTTGCAAAATAGCAGCTACTTCTTGCAGTGGCCGCTGACAAAAACCGATGCTTTTCTGTCAGACTTATCTAGTAGTTCGAGACGCCATGCCTGTAATGTTGGTGCAGGGGCAATGCGGTTCGCCGTTCATTCGGTCCGCCGGCGTTAGCATTGGACTGCACGTGCTTACATGATATTCGCGGTTTCCTGAAAGAAAATGTGCAAAACTAGAGAAGAACTAAGAAGAAATGGAAGGCGTCAGAAGCAAACGCCAACGCATGAAACTCGCCAGAGTGCATTCAAGAAGTACAAAAGACTGTAATGCTGAATTCCAATGGCAGATTCAGAACACTTCCGGACAAAAACTATCGGCTTTTTCTAGAGCAAATCTGTTCTATTAGGAGATTGGGAGCGCGGACCATGGGTTCCAATGGCAGACCGACAGCGGATATCGAACGGTGATCGTCCCGTAGAGCAGCCGAGACCACCGAAATCAGAGGATACGACAGGAAATCTACATGATGTAGTTCCTCCAGAAGCCGTTGGCCGGTATCAACCATGTAGTAGACGACATAAAGCAAGCGATACTAGAAAGCGCTCGAGCGATTCCTTCTTCTGCCGTAGCGATGGATGGTTCACATCGCACTATGCCATAACGTTTCTTCTGCAGAAAGTCACGACTCGCAAAACAACCTCTTGTTTCAAGCGGAGAGGAATCTAGCTTAGACGACGATAAATGTCCTTAAATTTGCAAACGAGCGTTTGACAGTCCATTCCGTCAAAGTAGTGTCAAAGTAGCGAACCTCAAACAAGACACCGCTGCTAAAATAAGGAGAGAACTTGCTTCTTGTTAAGGGTAAACTTAATGAGAGTTCCAATTTGAGATTTTGTGCATCAATATAACTGAAGTTCCGCACGCAGTCATGACACGACAGTGCAGCCAGGCGCTGGCCCGAGGACCAGCTGACAGTCAGGTTTGTAGTGAATATGAAACCTTCGCAGTTTGGGAAAAATCTTACCTCCGCATGCGGTTGTGCAGCTCTGCTTGCTAGGAGGTGAGTGCTCCAAAGGGTGATTTATTTAGTGCATCGCCTAGAAGATTGCGGAAGAAGGCAATCAACTACTGGGCATCGGAGAAGATTCTTTTCCACTGTAGCAATTTCTTCACATAAGAGATGCGAAAATAAAACAGCGCACAAGCCAGAATGGGGACCATGGATGACACCATGGTGCTGAAGACGGCGCCATAGTCTTTCTTTGTTCCCCATTGTGGCTTGTGCGCTGTTTTATTTTCGAAATACAAATGAATTACAAGTGGCTATTCTATATTCTTAAATGATATTACTTGATGCGCAAATTATGTGTTGTGATGTATCACGCGCCAATTTGAACTTTATGTGAACTCTGTGTTAGCGCTTTCGGAACTATATTTACCTTTTATGTTGATATTGTATTTCTTTTTGTGTCTGGTTTAGCCGGCCTATCTGTGTTACGCACTGTATCCGTCTTTTTTTCTCGTTTGTTTCTTATAGTCGGCCATTTTTTTATGACTGTTTGCGTAAGAGGAAAGGAGTAGCGGGCGTCACCCATGATACCAACCTCTCCTGCACACACATTTAATGAAAAAAAATATTTAAAAAGTCCCTATTCTACGGAGGTACAATAGCGAATTATTCCACTACCGATACTGACGACCCAAGTGTTGGCGGTGTTGACCATCGCTGCGTAGATATCCGCCGCTGGGCTTGACACGGAGTGCCACAGCTCGTATCTCATTCTCATCGACAGCCAAGCAGTGGCGCCGGGAATGTAGCAAGACAATGAAAACAAGACTCAGAACACTCGCAGTCGAAGCGTTGGCATGGACGGTGAAACAACGCGAAATATGAGCGTCGTAGTGAGATAAGCTCGGACCTACTCAGGTGTACATGACAACTAATGGTTTCACCACGCGGCCAACGGAGCAGTGCCTCCAGCAAAAGGAGAGAGTTGGCGCGAAGTGCCCCACGGATCTCCCCCATTTAGGAAATAGGTACACGTTAGAATTCATACAAGCTAAGAAACTGGACATAGGGAATGGGTCGTAGTGCCCATCAACATGACTCGTTACCGAGTAACTTTAGCCGGAGGGAAATCGTTATCATTTCCAGAATTCGGAGAAGAGCCGCCATCAAGCCCAGTGTAATTGAACAGTGGAAAAAGAAGAGGATGCGGACCCGCATCCTCTTTTTTTTTACGAGGATGACCGTGTAGAACTGACGCTCCCTCCGTGAACGAATACTCGATAAGTATCGCATTCGTGTCAGCAACAACATAAATAACGGATCGAGACAGTGCGGCGGAGAAAGAGGAAGGGGTGGTAGTGGTGCCACAACCGGTGTGACGAAGCCCGCCTTACCCCGGTTTTCGAGAAAGCGAAGAAGAACTAGACGTTCTTCGGCTCATTTTGAAATACAAGGATTATGACTCGCTTTGTTGCCGCCTCTGGGCCTCACTGGAATACGAATGGATTAACGACGAACATGCCAAGAGGTGGTTGCGAGTGACCAAAAAAAAAAAAAAAAAAAAAAAAACAGGGGTCAATTACACTCATAGGAGTTTTCTAGTCTTTCAGCGCCGACCTGATCTTTTTGTGTGCTTTGTCTCCCGTTTCGCGCTGGTCGTAATAACAATCATAATCATATTCGTAAGTAGGGACCCTTTAACACATTTATTGTATCCCAAAAGTGTGTACTTTGTAACTGTATAGTTTATTTATGTTAAATAAACTTTCAAACTTCTAAATATATTCATATTTCATGCGGCACAGGTGTTATCTCAAAGTTTTTCAGGAGTGCCGAGGGGTTCTTCTCACGATCACGTGAGAGTCCCTAACCGCATGGATAACTCGGAGACACATAAGTGCTGCTCACAGTAACTTAGTGAATCAGAGTCAGAGAGGGATTTGTTTCCCTGTTTTCAAAAGATGTTTGCCCGAATGTCTTTCCACAAGCGTATGCTGTGCTCACGTGAAGAACAAACACGGTGCAACGCAATGCAAGCGCTGTAATGGGAAAACAAATGCATGCAATTGAAGCATCATGGTACGCTGTTGCGTTGTTTCGCTGCTGTCGCCTGTACCAGATGTATTAAGCGAGTACTGACGGAGAAGTTAGCGTAGAGTACAAAACAGTGCTGTAATTAGCGAATACTTTTTCATATGTTGTTGAGTAATACAACTACTTCGTTTAAACAGCCTGAAAAAAATAACATGAAAACGAGAACACCGTAGGACGATTACGCATGTAAATGAAGCACCGGATATACAAAACCACCACATATCGCGACTAAGTGTGGCACAGCTTTTTCATTATTATCATTTTTTCTTGTTCTCTGGTTTATTCTCCGATTTGGTTTGACAAAAGTGCTGGCTTTTTGCACCAGTATTCGTAAGAGTAAGCGATTAGGGCGCCATTGTACAATGTTACGCAGTAACAATTTCACCATACGGTTTCGAGTACTTTCGTTGACAATGTTTATATAATAAAGCCATAAAACGTAAATAACAGTGAAGATTTGCACGCCTTAAATTTCCAGAAGAGTTTGCAACGACGCGAGCATTCTCATTTCTGAAAGCTAATAACGAGCGTTATCCGCCGCGGTGGCTTAACGGCCATGGCGTGGCACTGCTAAGAACGAGGGCCCGAATTCACAAAGAACTTCTTACGCTAGAATTTTTTGCAAGAAATAATTTTAGCTAATGCAGATGCCAGACATATCATTAGCGAAGGCGGCTAGCCGCTGGCAAAGCGAACTTACGAAAGAAAAGCTTTGGGAATCTGGCCCGAGGTCACGAGATGAAATCCCGGCCGCGGCGGCCGCATTTCGATGGGGGCAAAATGCAAGCGCGCCTGTGTGTCGTGCTCTAGAGGCCCTTTAAAGATGCCCTGGTAGGTCAAAATTAATCCTGGAGTCCCCTAATACGGCGTGCCTCATAATAAAATCATGGTTTTGGCACATAAATCACCAGAATGCTTTTCAATAACGAGTGTTGCGTACTATTTAGATGCTAGTAGAAGAAAGACGCTGAGTAAACGAGCAAAACGATAACTCAATGCCATTGTAGTAATGATTCAGTTGGTCTCGATGTACTCCGCCGGTGAAAGCAGTATTTCTTCCCATTAACGCAGGTTCGTGATGGATAGTAGTAAAGGATTTCAAAGAACCGCAATCGTTGATCAGTGGGTGTAAATGTAAAAAAAAAAAATAATAATTCACAGGCTTTGTATGTTATCCCTAACACGACTTGAATGCGAAAGCCCAAGTGGTGCAGCATTAAAGACGCACACGTGACGTACAGATCCCCCTTAATTCCGCTTAGTATACTTCGCTTAGTCTTCCCTTGTAATTAGCTTTCTCATCCTCTTAATTCGCACCCCCCTAATTCGCTTAGAGTACTTCGCTTCTGCGCAATTTCGTGACAAGTCAGTGTTTTGTTTGACAGTAGTGCTTTTCTTTCGAGCCACATTTGGTAAGTTGCATTCATTGTTATTCATTTCTCTGAGGATACTTTAGAACAACTTAGTATTTTAGGAACGTTCTGTTAGGCAGAGGGTAGTGTTGGTCTCTTCTGATCATGGCAGATAAATTTTCGAATTAATTTGATGTTTGCTTTCAGGAAAACGTGACAGCTGAACACTCGAGAAAGGATATGCATCAGGGTTTTTTTCGCAGAGATATGTAGATAGTTCGCGTGAGCGTCCGTTAAACTAAGACATTGTTTTCGGATTTCGCGAGTTCTGAAAATAACGCTGTATCAGGTTAGATATTGGTTATTCTGCAGACTACTTCAGCTGATTTTCGAAATCGCCGGATGGTTGTTCCCGCACGCACGTAGAGAGTACCGCGCCTTAGAAACGGGCTGCGCGGATCGCTTTTAGTAATGGTATACTCTACAGATTTCTTTTCTCTTGGACGTATCATGTAAGGGTATGTCTAAGGCTGTGGGTGTCTCGCACGTGTATTCAGACGACGGCAGCATTTGAGTTTCATTTAGTGTGTGGAAGTACTTATAAATAAGCGCGAATCTTCTTGTAGTCTTGAACGCATAATTTGCGCAAGTTCTTGTTTTTGTTTCTTTAATGCCTGAGTCGCACACAAGAGTTTTGACCGCAAAATGAAAGCGAGTCTGATAGTACATCCATGAAGTCAACGAGGCTCTCAGTGGCACTCTTACGTGCGTTAATAACGGATGTAGAGTACTAACATATGACATTTCAATTCTCAATGATTTAGGGTCATTCTGCGGTACCCATTGATTAATAACTTTTAACTTGGAATAAGCTCCCCCTACAAAGACTGTTTGCTCACGGTCAAGCAATTTTTCAATAAAGTATAGCAGGGCCTGTTTTACCTAAAGATTCTAGTTTGGTAAATAAAATGGCATGATTAGCAGTATCAAAAGCTTTGGCAGAATCTAAAAATACTGAACCAACGAATTCACCGCTATCAATAGAACACCTTATGTAATCGGTTAATGCTATAAAAGCTAAGCTGGTCGAACTGCCAGGACGGAAACCAAATTGACAAGGTTTCAACAATTTAAATTTTGTTAGGTAGTTGTTTACACGTTTCAGAAATAATTTCTCGATAAGTTTACTAATGGAGGACAAAATATACATTAGGCGGTAATTAAACACCTGAGATTTATCCCCTTTTTTATAGACAGGAATTAATTTCTCCTTCATAAGCTAACTGGGAATGGTGTCGCACTTGAAATTTAGATTAAATATGCTCCTCAGTGCTTCCGCAATACAAGGATCACCAAGTTTTAAGTGATAGGCAGAGAGATTATATAGACCTGGCCTAGTGTTTTTAGATTTGATATAGCAGAACAGACCTCATCGGCTGACACAGGAAAAAGAAAGAATGCATTATTGTAGCGGTTAAACGGATATGAAGAGGCTAGCGGGTTATTACTTTATACTTCATAGAAGTAATTACTAAATGAGTTGGCAATAAAGATGATTAAGTGCAGGTTTCATGTTTGTAATTTATTTTATCAATGGTGCTACTAAACTGGGGTGTAGTCAAAGTCATCGAGAAATTGCCCTTGTTTTTAGGATTATTTTTAGCCTTGCAGAATTAATTCTCATAATAAAGCAGTTTTTATTTTTTCAGTAGATTGTGCAACCTGGTATTCAATTTTTATAGCGATGTACTAGGCTTACGTAGAGCGGCTGCTTTCTAGTCTTCCTGTAAAGATGATATTTCTTTCGCATGCTGGTTGTTACCTTTTGTTATTCAAGGATTACAGGGAAATTTAATTTTTTTTCTTGCATTTGACCGTTGTAGTGCTAGCGCACACGGCATTCAAAAATAATGAGCAGAATTTTTCGAGTGCCTTTTCAGGATCACGCAGAGTGCTAATTGATACCCTGTTGGTACCACTTATTGTATTAACAAAGTTATCCCGGTCGAAGCAGGAAGTGAAATGACCAGTGTCATAGTGAGGTTTTTCTGCAGCTAAGGTAATAAAAAGGGGAAGGTGATCTGTGATATGCATTTCAATGACACCTGCACTTGGAGATGGTGTAATATAGCTTAAGGCGTGACGAAGAATAGTATTAGTTCCAGAAGCGGAAAATCGAGTAGGAGAAGTAGTTGAAGACTCAAGCCCAAAACCAACAAAACAATCACTATATGATATTAAAGAGTTGTTATCGGTAGCCATTAAATTAATGATAATATCACCAATTAAATTTGTTGATTTTCAACGGAAATTTTATGAAGAACCGTGGGCAGATCGTGTAAGAAATCAGGAATAGATGAAGATAGGGAGCAATAAATGCAACCTGTGATCAGACCATTGCAATTACTAGAAGCTGACATGTTAGTTTCGATCCACACTGATTCACAGTTAGATAGGTTTAAATATCGGTCAATCAACGTTTGTACTTGATTTCCGATAATATGAAAATAGCCGAACCATCGTGCCGATCAGAACTGCGATGACAGTATTCGGATTGGTACGACCGAAAGCCATATGAGCTCCCATCGGAAAAGCCAGCCAAGTTTCGAAAATGCACAAAAATAAAAAGTAATGACCAAGTGAGTCAACAAAGGCAGTAATGCTATCTTCGTTTTTGTGCAAACTTCGCGTATTAATGTGTAGTAATGAGCAGTTAGAATCAATGAGCAACGATTTTGTTTCCACCGTTGAGAGCAATGACATAAACGGATGTTGTCAAGAACGGATTTGGCAAATGAAAAAAATGTTGAGATCGATATTACACGAAGATGCGGAGATCAGACTCGGCACTTATCCGGAAGACCTTGCTGTCATAAGTTTTACGCGCTTTGATATGGCAATTCGCGGTCCAAAGGTAACGCCATTTCATTTCTTTTTTCAGAGCGAGCGCCACTTTGCTGAATAGTTGTTTGTTGTCAATAGTTCGGTGTTCGTTGACGTAGACAGCGCTATCCTTACTACCAGTCAGACTTATCTGAGACGAAAGCAAACTCATCTTACGAGCTTTTCGAAGGAATTCATTTTTTCTTGTCACGCAAGCAAAAACGAGCGATAATGCTCTTTTCTTCTGTCTTGCTGGGGACACGGTGAGCTGCGTCGATGTCCGACGAAGAATTGGGGCATTCAATAACTACAGCAATTCTTTTCAAGACTACAGCACAATCCCCGCCCTGTGTACAGGGCATGCCTTTGTCCACGTTATATAGCCTGCGGTTTTGCTCCATGTCTGCAATCATCCTGGCTGGCGCTTCATTTTCGACCCTCAAAGCTTTGTTTGAATTTATCAGTTAATCGACAGTCATCCGCGCTTTATAATATTGACCACTCATGTAACGCACACTGTCAGCAAGAGACGTAAGGTTACCAAGACCCTGGTCATCAAGCAGCTTTGCAATTTTAGAAGCTGGTTAATCAAGAAGGTTATCGAGTTCAGCATTAAGCAGGGATTCAAGTTGCGGATTTTTTTAGCCAGTTCAGCATTTATAGTCGTGTTATAGTACAGGCAATAACTCAAGGAAATACTTCTGAGAAGCAGCCGCAAGTAGATGCGCAAAATGGGATGAAATAAAAGTAAAAAAAAAAAAAACTGCAGTGGAAAAGGCGGATATTTAGTCGACGTCCTTATTACTTCAACTGCTGCTCAGAAGTGGACCGAGTCCCTCAGTAGTTCCCCTTTATACCCCCTTGAAGCCAGGCGGCTCAGGCGCAGTGGTGCTTAGGGGGAGGCGCAGTAAGGCAGCACATACAGGAGGGAGTGCAGCTTCAAACGGAAGAAGGCTGCGCAAGACGATGACAGCGGAAACCGCGTAGATGTCAGCACCGGTCTGCAGAGGAAAAGGCGGATATTTAGAAGACGTCCTTATTCCTTCAACTGCTGCTCAGAAGTGGACCGAGTCCCTCAGTAGTTCCCCTTTATACCCCCTTGAAGCCAGGCGGCTCAGGCGCAGTGGTGCTTAGGGGGAGGCGCAGTAAGGCAGCACATACAGGAGGGAGTGCAGCTTCAAACGGAAGAAGGCTGCGCAAGACGATGACAGCGGAAACCGCGTAGATGTCAGCACCGGTCTGCAGAGGAAAAGGCGGATATTTAGAAGACGTCCTTATTCCTTCAACTGCTGCTCAGAAGTGGACCGAGTCCCTCAGTAGTTCCCCTTTATACCCCCTTGAAGCCAGGCGGCTCAGGCGCAGTGGTGCTTAGGGGGAGGCGCAGTAAGGCAGCACATACAGGAGGGAGTGCAGCTTCAAACGGAAGAAGGCTGCGCAAGACGATGACAGCGGAAACCGCGTAGATGTCAGCACCGGTCTGCAGAGGAAAAGGCGGATATTTAGAAGACGTCCTTATTCCTTCAACTGCTGCTCAGAAGTGGACCGAGTCCCTCAGTAGTTCCCCTTTATACCCCCTTGAAGCCAGGCGGCTCAGGCGCAGTGGTGCTTAGGGGGAGGCGCAGTAAGGCAGCACATACAGGAGGGAGTGCAGCTTCAAACGGAAGAAGGCTGCGCAAGACGATGACAGCGGAAACCGCGTAGATGTCAGCACCGGTCTGCAGAGGAAAAGGCGGATATTTAGAAGACGTCCTTATTCCTTCAACTGCTGCTCAGAAGTGGACCGAGTCCCTCAGTAGTTCCCCTTTATACCCCCTTGAAGCCAGGCGGCTCAGGCGCAGTGGTGCTTAGGGGGAGGCGCAGTAAGGCAGCACATACAGGAGGGAGTGCAGCTTCAAACGGAAGAAGGCTGCGCAAGACGATGACAGCGGAAACCGCGTAGATGTCAGCACCGGTCTGCAGAGGAAAAGGCGGATATTTAGAAGACGTCCTTATTCCTTCAACTGCTGCTCAGAAGTGGACCGAGTCCCTCAGTAGTTCCCCTTTATACCCCCTTGAAGCCAGGCGGCTCAGGCGCAGTGGTGCTTAGGGGGAGGCGCAGTAAGGCAGCACATACAGGAGGGAGTGCAGCTTCAAACGGAAGAAGGCTGCGCAAGACGATGACAGCGGAAACCGCGTAGATGTCAGCACCGGTCTGCAGAGGAAAAGGCGGATATTTAGAAGACGTCCTTATTCCTTCAACTGCTGCTCAGAAGTGGACCGAGTCCCTCAGTAGTTCCCCTTTATACCCCCTTGAAGCCAGGCGGCTCAGGCGCAGTGGTGCTTAGGGGGAGGCGCAGTAAGGCAGCACATACAGGAGGGAGTGCAGCTTCAAACGGAAGAAGGCTGCGCAAGACGATGACAGCGGAAACCGCGTAGATGTCAGCACCGGTCTGCAGAGGAAAAGGCGGATATTTAGAAGACGTCCTTATTCCTTCAACTGCTGCTCAGAAGTGGACCGAGTCCCTCAGTAGTTCCCCTTTATACCCCCTTGAAGCCAGGCGGCTCAGGCGCAGTGGTGCTTAGGGGGAGGCGCAGTAAGGCAGCACATACAGGAGGGAGTGCAGCTTCAAACGGAAGAAGGCTGCGCAAGACGATGACAGCGGAAACCGCGTAGATGTCAGCACCGGTCTGCAGAGGAAAAGGCGGATATTTAGAAGACGTCCTTATTCCTTCAACTGCTGCTCAGAAGTGGACCGAGTCCCTCAGTAGTTCCCCTTTATACCCCCTTGAAGCCAGGCGGCTCAGGCGCAGTGGTGCTTAGGGGGAGGCGCAGTAAGGCAGCACATACAGGAGGGAGTGCAGCTTCAAACGGAAGAAGGCTGCGCAAGACGATGATAGCGGAACCAGCGTAGACTGTCCAGCACCGGTCTGCAGAGGAAAAGGCGGATATTTAGAAGACGTCCTTATTCCTTCAACTGCTGCTCAGAAGTGGACCGAGTCCCTCAGTAGTTCCCCTTTATACCCCCTTGAAGCCAGGCGGCTCAGGCGCAGTGGTGCTTAGGGGGAGGCGCAGTAAGGCAGCACATACAGGAGGGAGTGCAGCTTCAAACGGAAGAAGGCTGCGCAAGACGATGACAGCGGAAACCGCGTAGATGTCAGCACCGGTCTGCAGAGGAAAAGGCGGATATTTAGAAGACGTCCTTATTCCTTCAACTGCTGCTCAGAAGTGGACCGAGTCCCTCAGTAGTTCCCCTTTATACCCCCTTGAAGCCAGGCGGCTCAGGCGCAGTGGTGCTTAGGGGGAGGCGCAGTAAGGCAGCACATACAGGAGGGAGTGCAGCTTCAAACGGAAGAAGGCTGCGCAAGACGATGACAGCGGAAACCGCGTAGATGTCAGCACCGGTCTGCAGAGGAAAAGGCGGATATTTAGAAGACGTCCTTATTCCTTCAACTGCTGCTCAGAAGTGGACCGAGTCCCTCAGTAGTTCCCCTTTATACCCCCTTGAAGCCAGGCGGCTCAGGCGCAGTGGTGCTTAGGGGGAGGCGCAGTAAGGCAGCACATACAGGAGGGAGTGCAGCTTCAAACGGAAGAAGGCTGCGCAAGACGATGACAGCGGAAACCGCGTAGATGTCAGCACCGGTCTGCAGAGGAAAAGGCGGATATTTAGAAGACGTCCTTATTCCTTCAACTGCTGCTCAGAAGTGGACCGAGTCCCTCAGTAGTTCCCCTTTATACCCCCTTGAAGCCAGGCGGCTCAGGCGCAGTGGTGCTTAGGGGAGGCGCAGTAAGGCAGCACATACAGGAGGGAGTGCAGCTTCAAACGGAAGAAGGCTGCGCAAGACGATGACAGCGGAAACCGCGTAGATGTCAGCACCGGTCTGCAGAGGAAAAGGCGGATATTTAGAAGACGTCCTTATTCCTTCAACTGCTGCTCAGAAGTGGACCGAGTCCCTCAGTAGTTCCCCTTTATACCCCCTTGAAGCCAGGCGGCTCAGGCGCAGTGGTGCTTAGGGGGAGGCGCAGTAAGGCAGCACATACAGGAGGGAGTGCAGCTTCAAACGGAAGAAGGCTGCGCAAGACGATGACAGCGGAAACCGCGTAGATGTCAGCACCGGTCTGCAGAGGAAAAGGCGGATATTTAGAAGACGTCCTTATTCCTTCAACTGCTGCTCAGAAGTGGACCGAGTCCCTCAGTAGTTCCCCTTTATACCCCCTTGAAGCCAGGCGGCTCAGGCGCAGTGGTGCTTAGGGGGAGGCGCAGTAAGGCAGCACATACAGGAGGGAGTGCAGCTTCAAACGGAAGAAGGCTGCGCAAGACGATGACAGCGGAAACCGCGTAGATGTCAGCACCGGTCTGCAGAGGAAAAGGCGGATATTTAGAAGACGTCCTTATTCCTTCAACTGCTGCTCAGAAGTGGACCGAGTCCCTCAGTAGTTCCCCTTTATACCCCCTTGAAGCCAGGCGGCTCAGGCGCAGTGGTGCTTAGGGGGAGGCGCAGTAAGGCAGCACATACAGGAGGGAGTGCAGCTTCAAACGGAAGAAGGCTGCGCAAGACGATGACAGCGGAAACCGCGTAGATGTCAGCACCGGTCTGCAGAGGAAAAGGCGGATATTTAGAAGACGTCCTTATTCCTTCAACTGCTGCTCAGAAGTGGACCGAGTCCCTCAGTAGTTCCCCTTTATACCCCCTTGAAGCCAGGCGGCTCAGGCGCAGTGGTGCTTAGGGGGAGGCGCAGTAAGGCAGCACATACAGGAGGGAGTGCAGCTTCAAACGGAAGAAGGCTGCGCAAGACGATGACAGCGGAAACCGCGTAGATGTCAGCACCGGTCTGCAGAGGAAAAGGCGGATATTTAGAAGACGTCCTTATTCCTTCAACTGCTGCTCAGAAGTGGACCGAGTCCCTCAGTAGTTCCCCTTTATACCCCCTTGAAGCCAGGCGGCTCAGGCGCAGTGGTGCTTAGGGGGAGGCGCAGTAAGGCAGCACATACAGGAGGGAGTGCAGCTTCAAACGGAAGAAGGCTGCGCAAGACGATGACAGCGGAAACCGCGTAGATGTCAGCACCGGTCTGCAGAGGAAAAGGCGGATATTTAGAAGACGTCCTTATTCCTTCAACTGCTGCTCAGAAGTGGACCGAGTCCCTCAGTAGTTCCCCTTTATACCCCCTTGAAGCCAGGCGGCTCAGGCGCAGTGGTGCTTAGGGGGAGGCGCAGTAAGGCAGCACATACAGGAGGGAGTGCAGCTTCAAACGGAAGAAGGCTGCGCAAGACGATGACAGCGGAAACCGCGTAGATGTCAGCACCGGTCTGCATAGGAAAAGGCGGATATTTAGAAGACGTCCTTATTCCTTCAACTGCTGCTCAGAAGTGGACCGAGTCCCTCAGTAGTTCCCCTTTATACCCCCTTGAAGCCAGGCGGCTCAGGCGCAGTGGTGCTTAGGGGGAGGCGCAGTAAGGCAGCACATACAGGAGGGAGTGCAGCTTCAAACGGAAGAAGGCTGCGCAAGACGATGACAGCGGAAACCGCGTAGATGTCAGCACCGGTCTGCAGAGGAAAAGGCGGATATTTAGAAGACGTCCTTATTCCTTCAACTGCTGCTCAGAAGTGGACCGAGTCCCTCAGTAGCTCCACTTTATATCCCCTTGCAGAATCTGCTGGCCCTTGACGTTCAAAAGGCATTCGACACCATATCTCACTCCACCATACTAGAGGGCCTTGAGGACGTCGGATGCGGAGAAAGAACATTCCATTACATTCAGGACTTTCTGCGTGACCGCACCGCAACAACTGCTCTCGGAGCGTCATGGTCACTCCCATATGAACTGCCGGGCCGCAGCATGCCTCAGGGTGCAATATTGTCTCCTCTCCTATTCAATATTGGAATGCGCAATCTCGCCCTACAGTTACAGGAAGACGAAGACCTCGGCGTGCCAATTTACGCCGACGACGTTACGCTCTGGGCGACCAAAGGCTCATACGGGGACAGACAAAACACACTTGAGCAAGCCCTAGACACGGTCGAGCCATACACAAAACATGCCGGCATGAAATGCGCACCGAGCAAATCAGAATTCATACATATTCGACCACGAAGAACCCCAGCCAACAGAGCTCCGCCATTACAACTACTTCTAGACGGAGAACCCATCTGAAAAGTCCAGCAGGTACGAGTGCTCGGAATGCATATACAGGTTAACGGGCAGGGCCGGCATCGCCCTGTCCAAACTCAAACTCACGGTTCGCAGTGTTACTAGCCTCATTAACAGAATAGCACGTAGCAGAGAGGGAATGATGGAGACAGACACTATGAAATTAGTACAGGCCTTCGTCATAAGCAGAATCACTTACGCTCTTCCTTTTTTCCAAGCCGCCCGACAAACTGACATCGACCAAGCAAATCGACTGCTCCAGATTGCCTACAAGGTGGCACTCGGCCTGCCCGAAAACACGAGCACTGACCGTCTCAGCAAGCTGGGCATTATGAACACATACGAAGAACTCGCCGCGGCCACACTCATGGCCCAGTGCGAAAGACTAAACGCAACACCACAGGGGCGCTCCATGCTAACACAACTACGATACCTCCTAACACCACAGTTCTGTGGAGACGAGACCAAACTTATGCCACCTGATCTACGAGCGAGCATCCATGTGAACCCCATCCCACGTCACATGAACCCTCACTTGCACGTGAAACGGCGACAAGCCCGAGCAGCCATCCTGCGCAAAAGGCAGGAGCACGCAGACACATACGTTATTGACGCGCGCTTATACCCCAGAGGTGAGACAGCGACTCCTACTTATGTGGCTGTTGCGACAAACCGAGCGAGACCAATTGTAGCAGCGTCCGTACGCACGACTTCAAGCGCCACGGCGGAATTCGCGGCCATAGCCCTAGCCATCCGAGACGCTGAGGCCAAGAGCCAGTCAGCTTAAATACTCACAGACTCGCAAGACGCCTGCCGGCTCTTCCTTCGGGGAGTTCTACCGGCCGGCGTCCTTCGCATACTAGGACCAAGCCTCTAAATGGACCACGGGATAACTTGATGTCCCGCGCATAGCGTACTGGAAGGCAACGATCGGGCGGATCGTCTGGCTCGAGGTATAACAGGCCGAGCCGCGATACATACCGCTCGAACGGACGCCTCTCCGACACCCGGCAGCGCACCGAGAGACATACTTGAGGCACGACTAGGAAGACGAACCAAAGCTCCACCTCACCCCAAGCTCAACAGGCGACAGGCGAGGGACTGGCGCTGAATACAGACAAACACCTACCCACACTTACATAGTCTGCACAAAATATTTCCGAACAAACACAGCGACAGATGTCCATGGTGCGACTCCACCCCGACACTAGAACACATCACTTACCAATGCACGCAGCGTCCGGCAGACGCCGTCTCACCGCTACTTAACGATACACTTAGCAATTGGTCGTGGGAGGTGCGACTCTCCGAACTTGACTTGGGAAGCCAATTGGCGACCCTCCACCAGGCCCGGCGCGGCGCAATAGCCAGTGGGGCCCTGGAAGAGGGGCTCCACCCACAGTAACCAAGCACGATCTTTATTTAAATAAAGTTGTCTCTCTCTCTCTCCATGTGGGGCGGATAACCGGCGGACAATTAGACTTACAGAATGGATACTAAGAGAAGGGGAGAGTAGTACAGGAGGGCAGATAGTTAGGTTGTGTGATGAAATTATGAAATTCGCGGGCAAACACTCTCGCAAGACGAGTAAAAGGAGATCGTGGGGGGAGAAGCCTTCATTCTGCAGTAGACATAAATATGATGATGATGGTGGTTATGTGGTGGTGATAATGATGATACCTGAAGGCATCAAAATTGCTGGAGTCGAGACCCTCGCTATGTAGTGAACGACAGTCACGCAAGTGACGTTTCCACGTAAAAAGACCGACTTGCGCTATCTTTCACTGGCGATTTTAACGAAAATCTGCTTGAACTAAAAAAAAAACAGGCGGTATAATATTACGCTGAGTGTAATATGCATCATAACTACACAGGATATCCGCGTCAGAAGTAGCTACGTTACCGAAGTGTAATGGTACACTATACGACATCTTAGGCGAACTTTGAGAAACTTAAGAAATTCGTGACGACGACGAACGGTGGAAAGATGCGGTGCTGGTGGAAAATGATAACGTAGGTCCTCAAAGGTTTTCCAGACGTGTGTGGTGATGTAGTCACAAATAGAACCACGTGGCATGATGTGTGATACACATCATGCCACGTTCCACATATGGAACAGAGGATAAGAAATTCATCGGTTGCAAGGTTATCGAGAAATTCCTGTGTTCCATAAAAGAACAGCGCTCCCCATCATTAGCTTTGAGAGGTCAGTGTTGTGAGAGAAAGGAATAACGTAGCGCCATTTGGCAGGAAAACGCAAACAGCACAAGGTTCTCAGCCAACGCATCGCTTCTGCGTTGTGGCGCAAATGGCTGGAGCGTTATGTAAATTCAATCAAAATTCGTGACGACGACGAACGGTGGAAAGATGCGGTGCTGGTGGAAAATGATAACGTAGGTCCTCAAAGGTTTTCCAGACGTGTGTGGTGATGTAGTCACAAATAGAACCACGTGGCATGATGTGTGATACACATCATGCCACGTTCCACATATGGAACAGAGGATAAGAAATTCATCGGTTGCAAGGTTATCGAGAAATTCCTGTGTTTCCATAAAAGAACAGCGCTCCCCATCATTAGCTTTGAGAGGTCAGTGTTGTGAGAGAAAGGAATAACGTAGCGCCATTTGGCAGGAAAACGCCAAACAGCACAAGGTTCTTCAGCCAACGCCATAGCTTCTGCGTTTGGCGCAAATGGCTGGAGCGTTATGTTAAATTTCATCATTTTTAGTTATTAAGTTCTTGAACTCCTTAAATATCAATTTTGTGCCAGTGCTTGCAGGGGAATATTCTTGGTCAAATTGAATAACTCGTTGGTACTATGCTTTCCTTATTATTGTAGTCTTTATTTGCGTATTGAATAGAAAGGCCCTTCCCCCGTCCCCCCTCCTAAATAAAAAATGTGGTTGATCCGTCTTATATAGGAATCGGTATAGAACACGAAAGTGAAACGTGTCTTCACAGAAGTAGTGTAATGTTTATTGCACATTGATATATAATGTCTATTGGTGTTTTGTGGCTAAAGCGCCCTTAGGCGTTGATGCACCCACGCTGACGCCTGGTGGCACGTCTCCTCCATCACGACTACCAACGTCGATGACCATGAGCAACCGTCGTGCATATGGAAGCTGCACTACGCTGCACACGCTAGCACAACGCGAAAGACGAAGCACGTAACTGACACACTAATACAACGCGCAAGACAAAGCACGTAACTGAATCGTCACCGAGTCAAATCAGCGCGTACAGCTCGTCGTAATTGCAGCCTCCGCGATCAACTTCAGAACCATTTTCAGAGCTAATTGCGGAGGCCACGCTCCGCTGTGCTGAGTACGGTGAACGCCACCTAGGTGGCGTTGGTAGTGCTTCTTGATGCCAGCGTCCCTTCGAATGCTGGCATCGAGGCGTCGTAGTGCTGAGACCACCGAAGCGTTCACTGTCGGTGCGCGTTAGTGTCATAATGCAGTACTTCTCTTTTCTGCTCGTAGGCGGCGGCACCGCCCCGAGCAAGAGCGCGGGTACACGGAGGAGTGTTAGATATATAAGGCGCGTCTGTGTAACTCTCTGCAAATGCGTTTGTGGCGCAATGGGTTAAACGCTCGGCGATCTATCGTCGCGGACCGAGAGGTCGTGGGTTCGATTTCCAAATTTTGCATGTTTGTGGAACTTTTTCTTCTGGTTTCTTTCTTTGTATTATGTTCGTGTACATTGTAAGAACGTCATATCCGTGACGGAAATACGTCAGTGAAGTCTTGGTGGACCCCGGCATAAAACACTTTCGTGTTAAAAAAAGGGAGGGGGGGGGGTGGTCATGCGTCGGGTAAGGGGCCGCTATCACATTACGTTTGACCGCGCTGTAATTGAACGCGCCCGTTTCTTAGTGTGACCTGGTAAACCTATCGAAGCGACCGCACGCCACACATGTTAGAGGTCGCTACATTCTTATCAGCCACTGCCCTGGCATAACGTTGCAAATAAGATTCGCGCACTATAATCCTTGATATCAACGAATGGTCCGCAAGACCACAGTTCTCACGAGCTGTCAGTGCTGACAAATATATTGGTTGTTGTCGCAGGTCAGGAACGTAGTTGACGTTTTTTTTCTCTTTATTGCTACTCTGATAGGGTTGCCGACCTGACGGAATATTAGTTTCACTGTCAGTGCTTCTGAGAGCAGTGCTATCGCGTCGTAGAAGCCTCAAGTCATTTAATGATTCTCATTAAATTTTGTAGACTTTGTTTTCGACGTAGAAACAAGCGCGACACAAAAGGTAGCCCGGTGCCAAATTCAATTTTATGTTCACAACGATGATACACAATATTTACTTATCAAGCATCGGATTTTCCCAATCATAGGCGGAAAGTTTTCATTATTCCGGGGGGGGGGGGGCTGGGGCCCGACCAGCCTTCCGAAACCTACCCATATATATATATATATATATATATATATATATATATATATATATATATATATATCATCAGCCTATATTTATGTCCACTGCAGGACGAAGGCCTCTCCCTGCGATCTCCAATTACCCCTGTCTTGCGCTAGCGTATTCCAACTTGCGCCTGCGAATTTCCTAACTTCATCCCACCTGGTTTTCTGCCGTCATCGACTGCGCTTCCCTTCTCTTGGTATCCATTCTGTAGCCCTAATGGTCCACCGGTTATCCATCCTACGCATTACATGGCTTGCCTAGCTCCATTTCTTCCGCTTAATGTCAACTAGAATATCGTCTATCCCCGTTTGTTCTCTGATCCATACCGCTCTCTTCTTGTCTCTTAACGTTACTCCTAAGATTTTTCGTTCCATCGCTCTTTGTGCGGTCCTTAACTTGTTCTCGAACTTCTTTGTTAACCTCCAAGTTTCTGCCCCATATGTTAGCACCGGTAGAATGCAATGATTGTACACTTTTCTTTTCAACGACAGTGGTAAGCTCCCGGTCAGGATTTGGCAATGCCTGCCGTATGCACTCGAACCCAATTTTATTCTTCTGTAAATTTCTTTCTCATGATCAGGGTCCCCTGTGAATAATTGACCTAGATAAACGCACTCCTATACAGACTCTAGATGCTGACTGGCGATCCTGAATTCTTGTTCCCTTGCCAGGCTATTGAACATTATCTTTGTCTTCTGCATATTCATCTTCAACCCAATTCTTGCACTTTCTCGATTAAGGTCCTCAATCATTTGTTGTAATTCGTCTCCATTGTTGCTGAATAGGACAATGTCCTCTGCAAACCGAAGGTTGCTGAGATATTCGCCGTCGATCCTCACTCCTAAGCCTGCCCAGTCTAAGAGTTTGAATACTTCTTCTAAGCATGCAGTGAATAGCATTGGAGAGATTGTGTCTCCTGGCCTGACCCCTTTCTTGATAGGTGACCTTCTACTTGTCTTGTGGAGAATCAAGGTAGCTGTGGAATCCTTGTAGTTATTTGCTAGGATATTCACGTACGCCTCCTGTACTCCTTGATTGCGCAATGCCTCTATGACTGCTTGTATCTCTACTGTATCAAATTCCTTTTCATAATCTATGAAAGCCATATAGAGAGGTTGATTGTACTCCGCAGATATATATATATATATATATATATATATATATATATATATATATATACCCTCTGCTAACAATTTTTTTTTATTTCTAGCTTTATGGCGAAAGGAATTATATCGACACTTCAGGCAAATTGTCGCGGTTGTCGTCGCCGGGACGTTCCGCATTAAATCGAAAAGCCATATACATGAGGGACTTAAACCCTGTGGGTGCGGGAAAAAGCACGTAACAGTGAGCCGAAAAGGACGGCGGCTTGATGGGCATTATTTCCCACGCGCTCAATATTCTGGTTAGTTGCAGATCACGTAATCAAACGTGAATGGAAAGGAGAGCACACGTCTTCTCCTCTATGCCTGCCGTAGCTGTGAATGACTGTGCGCGACTGACGCTTATAGGGCCCGCGTGTCATATCTAATTGTTGGTAATCATTGGTGGATGCAATGATAAAGGACGACCAGGGATGGCTGCTAACTTCATGCGCGCTGTCTTCCTTGTCGGGCTGTCTTTCTGCGCCCCTAGTGTTGCAGAGTCAAGAGACAGAGGTCATCGCAGATCACTCACAGAGGCCGTCAGTAGTGTACATAAAAATAGGCAGATAATGATGAGAATCTAATTTTCAGAGCTGCGGTGAATTGCGCGTCTGTACGAATCGTTCGCCTCCGCTGCCGACGTTCTTCGCAATGCTTGCGTTGTGAATGCGAGTGCTCGAGGTCATCCAGTGAGTTATTTCCAGGTTATCCGTGCTTACTATGCCCACTATGCTTACTATTTTAATGTTAGGTGAATGTTTACTACAATTTATGTGGCCACTATAACTAACGTATAGACTTGTGTAAGGGCCACACTTTTCTGTCGCGATTTTGACGAGCCTTTCAACGGACCAGTCCATTTGACCTCATTTTTTCAACTACGAGTATGAAATCCTCCGTAAACCTCCGCGATCTCCTCCTCTCTACATCCAGTAGCGACGCGCGAATGTACGCTACGCGCGACAATTCGCTGTTGAGCCCGATCAGAATCAGCGCACGGAACGCGATTGCTTCTCGGTTGGACGTCTTTTTTTATATTGGCTATCAAGTTGGGGGTGCGGCCCTTACACGGGTGCGATCCTTACACGGATTTACACGGCAAGAATATTCCTTCGTGTAATTGTCTTCTACTTCGCTATCACTAATACTGCTTCGCCTTTCCGGCCAAACTGCACTCTTTTATTTTTTTAGTACTTTGAGTCCGAGTATAAGCGCTGCTGCGCAAGACTTCTAGACTTCTATTTATTCTGATTTTGAGTGAATCCGGCTTGACATCCTTTCGGTTACTGAGTGAATTCTATATACAAGTTGTTTAAGCGAACAGTTTCCAAAATTTTTAACGGTGGCCTGTAGCAGATAGTACAATTCTAGTTCATGAGCTCGTCTACTCGAAGAGGCGGGCATTACTTGCACAAAAAATTGAAATGCATAATCGACTAATTAACAAAATTAACCAATTAAGTTTTTAGCTAATTACCTTATGGCCCGTGTTGCAATTTACAAATTCTAGCCACTGAGTGTGAATCCCCTTTGAACTAAATCTCAGGCTGACACCAGCGTCGAGATATTAATTCTCTAACTTTGCGGAGAAATACATTGGCGTACCAGTCACTTTCACAACAAAACGTCGTTTTATGAATCAAAGCCCAAAACTATGAAAAGAACAAATTATGGGATTTTACGTGCCAAAACCACGATCTCATTATGAGGCACGCCATAGTGGAGGACTCTGGAATAATTTAGACTACCTGGGGTTCTTAAACGTGCACCTAAATCTAAGTATACGGGTGTCCTAGCATTTCGCCCCATCGAAATGCAGCCGCCGTGCCCGTGATTTGATCCCGCGACCTCATACTTAGCTGTCCAACACCATAGCCACTAAACAACCACGGTGGGTAAGCGCAAAAGTAACTGAAGCCAATGCATTTCTCCGCAATGTTCGGGAATTAATATCTCGAAGCTGGTGCCATCCTGAGAATTAGTTCCTAGTGCATCCGCCTTGGGAATTCCACGGCTAGAATTTGTAAATTGCAACATGGGCCATAAGTTAATGTTAAAAACCGAACAGGTGATTTTTTATTTAGTCGATTATGCATTTCAATTTTTTGTGGAAGTAATGTCCACCTCTTCTCTGTAGACCAGCTCATGAACTAGAATTGTGCTATTTGCCACAACCAACCTTTAAACATTTTTGAATGTGTTTCCTGAAACACCCCGTATTTATGGCCTCTGCATGCAAGAGGCGATGTTTCCATCCCTAATGCGCAAATGTTGTAAATGATTAGAAGAGCCTTTTTTTCATTTATATTGTAGCCAGTTGTTAGCATTGCCTACTCTAAAGAGAATCAATATTGAGACACACATAACTCGCGTGCTTTTCACACGCCGTTGATAGAAGACTCTGCCGAAAGGGTCATTGAAGTCTGCAGGTTTTTTTTTCAGGGCCATAAAAGCACGCAAAGTAATTTAAAGTGAGGTGAACATACACCAACATATTCATTCTCTAGGTATAGGCTATCCATTTAGTTGGCTACCTCGATCCTTCTCTTTAAAAAGATATAATAAACTTTGTCCTTTGTATATATATATATATATATATATATATATATATTGTGTTGGTGCGTCGTGTTCTCAGTGGAAGTTTTAAAAATAGTTCATGAGAGAAAACGCGGATGAGGCCGCCGCCGCTGGTGCTTCTAATGCGCTTGTCCTCCTATTGTAAGGATTTGCCGAAATAAAGAGAAAGTATAAAGTAAAAGCCATGCCCGTCCGCGCCAACAATGGTACTGTAAGCTTTTAGCCACAACAAAAGTGAACATGTGGAGGCAACGCAAAAGAGTCCTCAAATTATTTGGGTAGCAGAACTCCGGTAATGATATTTCAGGGGCGGGGGGGGGGGGGGGTAGGCTACCGATCTCCGGGGGGGAGGGGGGGGGGCTCAGCCCCCCCCCCCACCGGGAAAATTCCGGAGGGGTCTCGAGCCCCGGAGACCCCCCGTAGTCGGCGCCTATGTCCCCAATGATTACCTTCGTTTTATTGTCTGTTGGCTTTATATGGTCATGATAACAATCATCGAGCCCATCGGTTGCCCTTCTCTTTGGTTTATATATATATATATATATATATATATATATATATATATATATATTGTTGCACGCACGCGTGAGTGAGAAAAGCGATGACCGGTGAACGTGCTTGCGGTCCCGGTTTGGAAAAGAAGAGGAGGACGACGCTGAGTTGATCAACCAGCTGGCCGCTCTTGCGCTCACCTTCGCGACCTACAATAAACGGCCCCCTTCATCCGTAAGGGTGACAAACGGTCTCCATCGCGCGTAACAGAGTGGTGGAGGTGCGGGGTAAGCGTTCACAACAACGGAAGTCACTGCTGCAGCTTCGAAGCCGTTGACTTGCCGGCCTCCTGTCATCGGCTGTAACCATCTGCCGTAACCATTCGACATGCCTGAAGAAGGAGCCGCTCCGAGGGCAGCGCCTAGCAGTCCACTGCATTACTACCGAGTTCCACCCACCTTCGGAGGAAAAGCGGGAGAAGATACCGACGAGTGGCTCGTCCATTACAAACGAGTGAGCAAGTCCAACGGGTGGGATTCAACCACTCAGCTCACCAGTGTGGTGTTCTCCCTGACCGACACCGCACTCGTGTGGTACGAGAACCACGAGGACAGGCTTACGACGTGGGAACTTTTTGTTGAAGAGCTCAAGGCGTGCTTTAGGGACTCAGTCGCCAAAAAGAAGCGTGCTGAGCAGACATTGTCGCAACGGGCGCAGCTACCAGGTGAGACATGCACCACGTATATTGAAGAAGTTTTAAAGCTGTGTAAGGTGGTCAGTGCTCGCATGTCAGAAGAAGATAAAGTAGGACATTTGCTGAAAGGCGTGGCTGAGGACGTGTACAATTTTCTCATCGGTAGAGAAAGCCTAAGTTCTGTGTCCGACATCATTCGGCATTGCAGAACCTTTGAAACGCTCAAGATGCGTCGGATTACGCCAAAGTTTGGTCCGTTGGCAAACGTTACGACGGTTGCCAGTGTGGACACGAGCCCTTGCCTCGACATTCCTTCGACCATCCGACAGATTGTCCGTGAGGAACTTTCCAGCCGCGAAGAGATGTCGCGTCCAACAGCTGACCACCATGGCATGTACACGTCGCGTGAGGTTATGACTGCGCCACATTCAGCCCCTTGGCAACCGATAGTTAGCGCAGCGGCCGTAGAGTACAGCGCAGCCCCACAGTCTCGATGACAACACGCTCTCTGACTCCGCGCTATGACCGACGCGCTCAGCACAGGCCTTCTCGACGCCCGATGTATCGTCATGACACACGCCATGAACCAACCCACTACACAAGGGAAAATGACAATATTCGGCTCATCGATGAACAAGCAAGGTTTCGACCTCCCCGGTGTGTTACTCTTGCGGTATCCCGGGTAATATATCGCGGTTTTGCAACCAGCGTATGACCACGTGGTATGTCCAGCATTCGGAGTTTTCACGGCCCTCCGAACGGCCCCAAGGTGTCGCGTGGCCAGCACACGCCTCGTCTGGCGACGAGTATTGGCCGCGCAGCTCCCGGAATCGCTCGCCGGCATCTGAGAGGAGTTTGACGCTCCCACCGCGTCCTCGTGCTTCCCGTTCTCCCTCACCGCTGCATCGCCTGACGTCCCCTTAGTCACCGGAAAACTAGCTAGCGCGGCCGATGAACCTGAGGTCGCTGGAGATGTGCTGCTGACAGAAATACCTCCTGTGTTGATGCTCAAAAACAAAGAGCGAGTTTTTGTGGATAATGTGCTTGTGATGGCTCTGGTGGACGCAGGCGCCACAATTTCGGTTATGAGTGTCTCTTTTAAGACGTGTTAGGGCGCAAAGGTCATTTTCAAATGGGACGAAGCTTCACAGTTCTGTGGAGTGAGTGGCGAGCCGTTGCGACCTATTGGTATGTGTAGTGCTGACGTGTTTTTGGGAGGCTATGTTATTACGACAGAGTTCGTGATTATTCCTCGGTCGACCCATGATGTTATTCTTGGCATGGACTTCTTGCGGGAGTGTGGTGCCACTGTTGACTGCCGCACAGGCACGGTATTCATAAGTGGTAGGATGCCGTCAGCACTCCTGGAAAACCCTGTAGTTCACGAAACCACACTGTGTGTTTGTGGCGATACGGTCTTACCTGCATCATCTACGTTTGTGTTCCCGTTGTCCTAGTTCAACGCCACGGTGACCGCGAACACGAGATCGCATATGCAAGTCGCTCATTAAGTAGGCCTGAGCAGAATTACGCTGTCACGGAACAAGAATGCCTCACTGTAATATTTGCGGTTCAGCGGTTTCGATCTTACCTGTATGGACGCCCCTTCACAGTTGTCACCGACCACCACTCATTGTGTTGGCTTGTAAATCTTTGTGACCCTTGTGGCCGCCTTGTGCGCTGTGAATCCAGCTTCAGCGTCTCTTTTAAGAGTGGTTGACGACACGCTGACGCGGACTGCCTCTCGCGTATGCCCCTTAGCACATCGGACTGTGACGCCGACTTCGATCATTTTGTAGCTTCTGTGTCACCGAGTTTTCCAGACCTCGACTGTTTCAAAGCCGAACAGCGAAAGGACGCCAAAATAACACCACTCTTCACCGCTACGACCGCCTCTACTACAGCAAACCATTTCTGTGTACGTGATGGACTCCTATATAAGAATTTTTCCAGCACTGGCGCACGTTTTCTTCTAGTGGGGCCGGAGTGTTATATATATATATATATATATATATCGTTCCCTTTCCCTTTTTTGAATTTTATATATATATATATATATATATATATATATATATATATAATTCAATAAAGGACAAAAGGCGAACATTATGGCATATATAGTATGTACTGGCGTTACGGCCTGGGGACCGGTCTTTTTCGGAGTCTTCGTCGTCACTCCGACAAAGGCCGGTCCTCCGACGGAAACGTCAGTAAATAGATATGCCATAACGTTCGTCTTTGGTCCTTTTTTGAATATTATACCTTCGGGTCTTATGGCAATTACCTTAATTACCTTTAAGTAATTACCTTATGGGTCATTAGGTAATTGCTTAAAACTTAATTACAGATTTTTAAATGCGAAGCAGCTTATGCCGGGGGCTTTGTCCGTCCTGCGTCCCGCGGCGTCCCACACCCCACAGCGCATGCGCGTCCCCTCCCCCTCTCTTTCCTCTCCTACGCTCCCCCCTTTCTCTCCTCTAGGAATCCGGAGCGGCGCGCACGACAGGTGGTGCGACAGCTTCATACTCCGCTGGGGGCGCCACGGTAGTTCCGCGGTATGAAAATGACGGAGCGTGCGCGCCTCATTCTCTCTCCTGTACAACGCCGCGATGAGCGCTCGGGCTGCTGCCGCGAAACCATCTCCCGCTCAAGCTAACCATCTCCCCGCTGCTTCGCATCCACACATGGTTCCCTTTAATGGGAGATGGAGCAATTTTTATTTGTTACTTAGTCGATTATGCATTTCAATTTTTTGTGACGTAATGTCCGTATCATCGAGTAGACCAGCTCATGAACTAGAATTGTGCTATCTGCCACAGTAAACCTGTAAAAATTTTTGAAAATGTTCGCTGAAACACCCTGAATATATATACTCGGTGTCCCTACTATCATGCTCCAATATTTAAAAAATATGCAAATGCCACGTAGCTGGACAAAACCAAGGTAATTCTATTTGCCGTCGCTTGGAGATCCTTAGATTATTTTTCTGCATTCCGCCTAATTAAATAATTAGTTTTAATTAATTAATCAACTTCTCATAAATTACAATTAGATGAAAAGTGTCAATGAGAAAATTGTAGAGAAACATGAAAAACTCCAGATACAGCTTTCTGCTACTCAATAGGTGCCAGATAAAAGTGTTTTTGCGAGCGTGAAAGAAGCTCTCGAATACACGCAATATTGCCGCGTGACTGGCCACTCGAGGCAAAAATAAATGGCAAGAAAGTTTTAACAATTAAGCATATACACACATACAAACACGTGTTAAAGGGACACTAAAGGCAAATATTATTTCAATTGGAGATCGCAGGGAGAGGCCTTCGTCCTGCAGTGGACATAAAATATAGGCTGAATTATTTCAAAGCGGAATGTTAAAATACGGTCACAGAAACCTCGAAAAGGTTGTTTCGTGCCAAGAAAAGACTTATTTTATGAGAAAATTGCGTCTGAAGCGTCCGCGTACCATTAGCGCCATTCAAATCGCCCGCCCTCCCGAGCGAGGAGTGGTGACGTCATGGTCTCATAGTTACGTTATGCTGCCGGTGAGTAAAACGCCGCCCGCAGACGGCGCTACGGCTTTTTTGCGGAAAACGCAGACGCGCGACCAGAAACAGAGCCCAGACAGGGCCGACGGCTGAGCGGAAGTAGAGTTAGCGCAAGCGGAAAGAAAAGCGTGCCCCGAATTGTAAACATGCTGATCGTCGACGCTCGTCGCAATAGACCTTGTTGACGACACTGACAACAACACATTGGCTCGCGATGCTGGGCTCGATTTCAGCGATTTAAGCTACGTTGAGCGTGACATGCCGCTGGGGCTCGCGCTGCCGTTGCATACTACGACGGCGGCCTCGACACCGGCTTTTCCGAGCGCGAGAGAAGCGAGGACTCCAGCAATGCGACGTCGGGCGACGACGCTAGTCGCCGTCTGGACGTGCCGTCGCGCGGACCGTTCGGCCATCCCGCGACATCACATGGGCGTGGTATTCTCTGCTGCTTGCAATTTCAAGTGCGAGTTTAGCGAGCCAGTAAAACCAGCCCAGCACTACGCGATAACGGAACTACTGAAACTCGAAAGCGCGCGTCGCAGAGTCGAGCGAAACGAAACCTTTACACCACCCATGTCATTAACAAGGGTAATGCTAAAAAGTTATTTTTTTCTAAGAATCTAATAGAAGTAGACAAGTAGCATTTTCATCCATCTTATAATCCAACGAAACGATGTTTTTAATCCGAGTGGTTGAGTACTAGTGGCATAATTTTTTCGAGGAGTGCCTTCGTCATCGGGTAAGTACCTGAATGACCCTAGGGAGTCTCCTATCGTGTTCAGTATTTACCTCAATTTCTCGATTACTAAAGCTCTGTTCGTGATTATATTAACGCCTTAGACGTTCTAGAGCATTACTATAGCTTGACTTTTTATTTGCCTTTAGTGTCCCTAAGAACACTGAATGTTCCTTCGGGCACCAACGCCGATAGCACAGTCCAGTACTTATAGAACGCTCACCCATCACGCAGGAGTGAGAATCTGCACAAGTCCTTCATATACATCCTCATCAGCCTATATTTATGTCCACTGCAGGACGAAGGCCTCTCCCTGCGATCTCCAATTACCCCTGTCTTGAGCTAGCTGATTCCAACTTGCGCCTGCAAATTTCCTAACTTCAACACCCCACCTAGTCTTCTGCCATCTTTGACTGCGCTTCCCCTCTCTTGGTATCCATTCTGTAACTCTAATGGTCCACCGGTTATTCATCATTACAGCTGAGCTGGGCAGGCATTGCATGGCCTGCCCAGCTCAATTTTTTTTCTCGTAGTGCCCATTAGAATATCGGCTATCCCCGTTTGCTCTCCGATCCACACTGCTTTCTTCCTGTCTCTTAACGTTAGTTCTAACATATTTCGTTCCATCGCTCTTTGTGCGGTCCTTAACTTGTTCTCGAGCTTCTTTGTTAACCTCCAAGTTCCTGCCCCATATGTTAGCACCGGTAGAATGCAATGATTGTACACTTTTCTTTTCAACGACAGTGGTAAGCTCCCAGTAAGGATTTGGTTATGCTTGCCGCATGCACGCCAACCCAATTTTATTCTTTTGTAAATTTCCTTATCATGGTCAGGGTCCCCTGTGCGTATTTGACCTAGATAAACGTACTCCTTTACAGACTCTAGATGCTGACTGGCGATCCTGAATTCTCATACCCTTGCCAGTCTATTGAACATTATCTCTTCTTCTGCATAATAATCTTCAACCCTACTCTTACACTTTCTCGGTTAAAGTCCTCAATCATTTGTTGTAATTCATCCCCATTGTTGCTGAATAGGACAATGTTATCTGCAAACCGAAGGTTGCTGAGATATTCGCCGTTGATTCTCGCTCCTAGGCCTTCCCAGATGGAACTGCAATCGCATTGTTGCGTTGCTTATACCAGAGAAGTGCCCTAGCAAGCTCTCTTCCTATACAGGCCGATTCTTAGCCAGTTGCGTCGGCAAAGCAATGGAAAGAATGGTCTTGTCAAGGATGGAGTGGTTTCTAGAGAGTAATAATTGTATTCCCGATTTTATGAATGGACTCAGAAAAGACCGGTCTTCTATGGACGGTGTGGTCGACTTGGTCTACACTGTTGAACAGGAAAGAAGTTGGCGCCGGTGAGTTGAAGCCGTTTTTCTGGATATTAAGGTTGAATACGACAATCTAATGCATTATGCAATCCTTGATGAGCTTGAAGATTTAGACGTTGGCGTCCCACTATATACATGGATGACTAGTTATCTCAGTGCCCGCACGGAGTATATGTCGACAACTGTGTCTGGACCAAGACACTCCCTGGTCTGTGACTACACCAAGGAATCTGTGATGCGTTGCAGCAGGTATCGTTGTTCCGTTAACCATGGGCGGTATAGCGTAAAATGATTCCAAACTGTTTTGATTCCAAACTCTTGACGTCAAATTTACGTAACTACCGACGCAAGCATCGGGCGGTGACTTGCAGCGTTGTCTGAACAACCCAATCAACACTCTCCTCGTTTATAGGAGGTCACCTTTGTTCGCTTTCAAAACCAATAACATTGTCTATACTCAGCGGTTTTTCTTATCTAATTGGCTGACAAGAGGCGAGAAACACGCTCTAGTGGAGAGGGTTTCGATGGGGCCGAGCCAGCACAGTGAAAATCGATAACCGCATGAAGAGAGTGGTGCCGGCTTCTCCGATTGGTCCGCTTTGCCTTACTTAGCTTGCGGAGGCTGGTCGAAAATCGCGGCGGCGTGCAACGTAAGGATAAGAATGCCGCTAAAACGGATCCTCAGCAAGGAAGAGTTGGCAGAGCGACGTCGTATATATGCCGAAAGGGTTCGATAATGTTTTACTGCCACGTAAAAGGCTTATCATGCGCAAATCATTACATTCTCACCGGCAGGTGCGAGTAGCGAGTGACTGAGCGATCGGCGGGCAGCCATCTTCTATTCATTTGGGAACGGGGTAGTCTGTGGCTATTCAGAACAATTTTCAGTTTTATTCGGCATATTAATGCATTTTTTCGCGGTTTTGTGATGTCGCGTGACAGACAGGCGAAGTGGGCTTAGCCAGAAAACATTGGACCAATAGCAGAGGGCTGATGGTGAAAAGGCGTCGAATCAGCAATGATTATTTTTCCGTTGTGCGGTTTAATCATGCATAATCAGTGTGTACACGTTATATCAGATGGGGAGCTATCGCGGTTTTCGTGACGTCGCGTGACAGACAGGTGAAGTTGGGAGTGGCCCAAAAATGTTTTGAGCAATCGTGGAGGCGGATTGCAGAAATTGGAATCAAAACAGTTTGGAATCATTTTACGTTACAGCGCCCCATTATACGATGCCCTGCCATTCGTTTCCTCGTGAATGAAATGACGGAACATTTTTGTTTTGTTGAGAGCTGGAGGCCCTGACGCCACAGGTTCTTAGCTGTGATTATCACTACACGTTGTAGCCTAGCACGCATTTGGGAACATGCGGTTCCTAATGCCCATACGCATATGTCGTCCGCTTGTGCGCTAATCTTCAGCGTGTTAGGGAGTTCAGATGCAAGGCCAATCAATGTAACGTTGAAAAGAGTCGGACTGAGAACTCCCCCTTGTGGAACACATCGGTGAATCTGTTGTCGACATATACATGGTGCAACCACTGAGATAACTAACCATCGATGCGTATAATCGGCCACCAACGCCTAAATCTTCAAGCGCATCAAGCATTGCGTAATGCAGTACACTGCCCTATGCACCAGGAAAACGGACATCCAGGAAGACGGCTCCAACTAATCGGCGGCGACTTCCTTCCTGTTGATCAGTAGAGACAAGTCGACCAAACCGTCAGTGGAAGACCGGTCTCTTCTGAGTCCATTCATAAAACCGGGAAAGCAATTATTGTTCTCTAGGAATCACCCCATCCTTGACAAGACCATTCTTTCCATAACTTTGCGGACGCAATTGGCTAGGGCGATCGTCCTGTATAGGAAGAAAGCTTGCTAGCGCACTTCCCCGGTAAAAGCAGCGCTACAGTGCGACTGCAGTTCCAACTATCTTGAACATTTCCTGACTCACACGCGGTTTTATAGAATGATAAAATGATACATCGTGCTTCAGTGACAAGATAGGAGAGTGCAGCGCACGTGATTCCGTCAGGTCCTGGTGCCGATGAGGGTCGGGAAACAGAAAGAGACACAGAAATAATGCAGCTTTATGTCAGTTTTGGCTGGATATAAAATGAACAAAATTATTTTATTGTTAATTTATTGTTTTATTGTCCGGCTGTGTGCGCTCCGATATCAAAAGGCCAGTACTTAATATAGTCAACGTCAAACAGGATTTAAATCTAATGAAACGAATCACGGCGAACTTGCCACGCTAATTAGGTGCACTTTGTTTCAACGAAAATACAACTTACAACAGCAATAATAGAACCTTGCGTTAAGGCTGACAGCGATGCCGGACTTCCCCACGAGTTCGCTGGCGCCTGTTGACCTGAGACACGCTGACACGCAGATAAGCACGGCATTAATTTATTACAGGAATAAAAGCCTCGAGGATCAACTAAAACGTCAAAAATACAAATACAACGTGTTCTATAATAAAATCAAAATACAATATTGTTCTGCAGCGCCTTTCTTGCAGTCTTTAAGTATACAAGGGCGCTATAACGTAACGCTATTCCAGCAATTACTATTCCGTTTCTGCAATCAGCCTCCAAGATTGGTCGAAAAAATTTCGGCCACCCCCACTTCGCTTGTCTGTCACGCGACATCACGACCCCGCCAAAACTCACCACATGATATGACATGTACACACTGATTATGCATGTATTGGACAAACAAAAGAAAATTAATTATTTCCCATTCTACACGTTTTTTGCCGTAACCCTCTGCTATTGGCCAAAAGTTTTCGGGCTGCGCCGATTTGGCCAATCTGTCAAGCGACGCCACAGCGCTTTGGCATTCTAAATTTTTACAGAGGAGCTCTTATACGCTAGTTTCCAGCGGATCGCTGCGTGTGTAGACCGAGCGCGTAGACCAAAAACGCCGTAGCCTCGATACAAAGCAAAAGCGTATCGCCGGTATGCCCCAGCTGCGTTTAATAGCCAATGAGTTTGTCTCTTTGGCGGGTGACGTCACGCACTGCATAGGCACTTTATCTCAATTGCGTTCCGGCTGTGTAATGGGTAGGCCGCGTATTGTGCGGACCGAGGAAGAATAGCATGCCTACGAAGAACGACGGCATGAGCAGAAGCGGGAATGGTCGCGAAGGCGGCGGGAGGCTGCTAACGCCTCCCGCTGCCTTCGCGACCATTCCCACTCGAAGCATCGTTACAGAACCCGTGGCCCTCTACCATAGCGACCACAAAGCTATAGTCACCTTAGTTACAGAATAATAAACACGGCATAAAATAACAATTCATGTGGTATGTGTCTTTATTTAAATCAATATAGTTTATCACCATATATACAGCTCCGCTTGTCATCCACCTTCACAGAGTGGAATGGCACTGAGATTTTTTTCCCATTATGTTTTTTTTTAGTGGGGCATATTTTTCGTTATATTTCAGTTGAAGTCAGAGAGTGGCAGATCTATTTTTGGGTCAGAAGCGAATGCGCTCGTTGTTTGCAACACACCGCAGAGAGTGCGGTGCGTCCCAGGCTTGACCGGTTCCACGTGATGTAAACTACTTTATGGCCACTAAGCTTCTAAACTTGTTTGCCTAACCAGTATCAAAAGGCCGCGCAGTGAAACTCAATTGAATATCCTGCCACGTCCGTCAGTATACGGAAGGTGATAAAACGGGCGGTGCACAATTGAATCATATATGGAACTGAGCTCCAATAATACGGAGCGGAAGGCCGTCTGAAGCCCTTATGTAAAGCTCTCGCGAAGCAACAGCACGTTCATGAAAGCTCTAAGAATAATCTTTATTGTCAGACCAATGAAAATATGCCGCTCATCTTTTTTTCCTTTTTTGCTTTTTGTTTTCGGCTTGCCGCAGTCCACGGCGGTGCGTGGGATGTTATTGTGCGTAACCTCCATCTCACGGCTTCCGATGTACTTTGCCAGTGATAAATTTCTAAAAATGTTAGGTAACTGCAAAGCGTGTTGCCCTCTGCACGAATAGAAATGCTTTCAAATTTAATTCCTCCTCGCATAGAAAAAGAATGGACCTGTTCACCCCAACTATGAGCAAGGTAAAAGGGCCTTATTTGACCTTTCGCAAGGTTTAAGTTCATCACAATACGTCGTCCTTCATAGAACGTCACGATCTGTGACAGTCACTGGATATGAAAGCTGCCATTGGCTGGTTTGTTTGAACCATTGGGTAGAGCTAGTTCACTGGATTACTGTCGAAAAAGAAATCGAAAGATTAAGGAGCGCAACACAATTGCACACGACTACCTTTGTACTAAGGACGTCGCATGCACTACACTTGCAATGACGAAAGGATCGTGTTTGCCTTGCGGGAGGATAGCAAATAAACAGCTACGACGACGATGTGGCCTGCAGCGCCTTTATTACACGTTCTTGAGTGCTTTTGTATAGCTATGCCTTTGTTTTTCTCTTAGTGTTTCTATATTCATTGTACGTCTGAACAAAGACGCAGCCAGCGCTTCGACGAGGTTTCAACATCTCCATACTTAGATTTAATAAAAAAAAAAAAGATGTGAAAGTAAGATCTTTGAGCAAATCGAAAGCAAACTTGAGCTAATTGTTCGAACCATAATAAAGAAATCAGTCATTGGCTATTGTCAACATAACCACGCTGACGTTTCGGGATATATACACATTGCTTTTTCGCAATGAATCGGCCATCACAGTCTGATTATTTATGTTTGAAAGGTTGTCGCAGGGCACCAATAAGGTGGCATCGAGTATTCAAGCTGCCTTAACGTTCTGCTAAGTGTCCGCTTTGTGGCTGAATAATCAGATTACATTATAAGTATTTTTCTAATAAGTATGCTACAGGTGGATGACTACTGCCTCGTGCCAGTTAATCGCGCTTTCCATATTTTATTTGCTTTGCGATGGCATTATGTCACGTGTCTTTTTGGTGACGCCTCCTTGATGCTGTTACAGCTTTCATTTCAGAGTGCCTGTTTAACCAGTGTATACTGATTCAGTGTATACAGTGAGAGGGCCTTCTTTTATTTATTTATTTTCAATAAAGTTTTTACTCACTCACTCACTCACACAGGGAACCCATAGAACACTCATGGCAGGCCTTTCTATTAGTGCCTAAATTTTCCTGCTGACACGTTGTCGTTATGCAAAAGGTATTTGTTCAATGTTCCAGACAAGGGCTCGCTCATCGCTTGAACATGTGAAATAAGAGGATGTTTTGTTTCAACCTTCCTGGGTTGTCTACTGCTTCCGTCTTTCTTGTCTATTAGCCAACTGCATCACCCTGTGACTTTGTTGTTTGACTGGTTGCTCCTCAACAGATGGCACTGACTTACTACTGGAGATTGGCCAGAAGGAGTTGGTGGAGGGGGAGAGAGATTAACTTAAAGAAGTATGAGAAGAGGAAAAAGAAAGGGGAAATGACAAAAATAATTTGACAACGTACTAATTATAATAATTATAAGGCGACTTAAAACAGCGAAGGAAACATATGGCTTGCACAAACAGAGAAAGCAAATTTGCCGGTATTAATATGATTTCGAAAGTAATCCGTAATTTTGAGAAGGATGCAATTATAATTTTCAAAAATTGTACATGGTAATTTTTTCGTGTAACGTAGATAGTCGTAAATGGCCATCAAATGTTCCTATGACATGTTCCTATGAAGAACAACCAGATAATTTAAATTATACCTAGTTACCAGAACGAACTTTCTAAACACCTTTTTTTGCTGTTTTGCAACCAGGCGGCAGATTAGCAAGAAATATTCGATGGCTGTAGGTTCTTTGAAAATATGACATAGAGGGCACGGGGCCAGACCAGGCTTGTGTTAAAAAAAAAAAAAAAAAAAAAAAAAAACAAGTGGTAATATACGGCAGCGTCACTTTGGGTGAGAAATTTCAAACTGTCTTTGCGGACAACAGTATCCCAATAAAAAAGCAGATAGCAAATGTCTCATGATGATGATAGTAATGATGATGGAACTGAAAGTCTTGCCGAATCTTGAGAAAGTGAGAAATTCTGTATACTTAGCCTCGGTGACTAGCTAAGACGAAGTCACCCGCGGAGGTGACGTAGTGGCTTTGGTGTTGCGCTGCTAAGCCAGAAATTGCGGGATCGAATCTCGGCCGTGGCGGCCGCATTGCGATGGGGGCGAAATGCAAAAATACCCGTGTACCGTGCATTGGGTGCACGTTAAAGAACCCCAGGTGGTCAAAATTAACCCGGAGCCCCCCAACTACGGTGTGCCTCATAATCATATCGTGGTTTTGGCACGTAAAACCTCAGAATTTAAGTTGTAATTCTAAGACGAAGTCTGCAGAAGGTAAATCGCAGGACCATCGAGGGATGCACGCAATAGTTAGCCAGCCATTTTGTTTCGAAAAGAAAAACCCCGATGGCTAATTGGTATCCATAGCAATTGCCACCAAACCTTAATTGAAAAGCCTATTCATTTAAATGTCTTTAAAATTGCACTGAGAAAAATTCTGTCACTATATCATGTGTTGAAGCATTCAAGATAAGTTCTGGAAGAGGTAAAGTATGCGCTTATAACTCTGCCTCAAATTTGCCTGTGAAAACGAAAAGATAATGAATACGTCCAGGAAAGGGACTGATAAATTGCAAAGCAACGGGAAAGGGTAGAAATCAGTACACATACGTTTGTTTTGCAAGTATGACTCATAATCAACCACAATAAAATAATAATAAATAAAGCTCCAGTAGTGACATAAAATTGTCGACTCACATAACCACTTAACATTGGAATGCCACCACACCGTTATGTCAATGCGCTTTCTGACCGAAGCGCACATTTTATTTTGTGGCAAAGATTTTAACAAACCTTCCGCAAATACTGAAAAGCGCTTAGAATCTGAACGTTGTTTTGTAAGACGGATATAACATCTTTGAGCTTCTAGTAGCAAAAGGGTACTAGTAAACTAGTAGTTCTCAAGCTCCTTTCTCACTGACAGTTGTACTAAAAAAAAGAAAAAAAAAAGAAAACGTGCGTATGCGACTATGCACCGCGCGTCACACTTACAAGAACCGATTTCCCGCGCGAATTACGTCAGTTTAGGTTTCTTACATAAAGTGACGGCCCCGTTCTTCACTTTCCAGGCTCTGCCTTTGAGCGGAGCAAAATTCTTTTCAACCACTTGACGTAGTATTTCTTTGCTACAAACACCAGCGGGATACACCCAAAAGCGACCTTCTTTGTCGGCCTGAATAAAAGCAAGGCCGTTTCGTCGAAAATAAAACACGACAGACTTTGTAGGGCCATTGTGGCTACCACGCTTCACCGTCTTGGCATTTCCTGTAAGGGTGTTGACACCTTCCAGTAAACACCTATCGTGGTGTTCTGTCGGTGCCTTCAGCAGCTCACAGGCAACAAGGCCAGATACGTGGCAGCACTTCGGTCCATTTTCCAGGAACCGTAGATTAAATTCAGGAACATGCACGCTGTCCTCACTGCACCAGCTTGAGTCCGCGTTGTTTTTCCACAGGGAGAACTTCATGCATTATCGTGCTTGTTTAACACATTTAGCGAAATGTGTTCGTAACCTTAGCGAGAGTGTTCAAGTTTAGAAAACTAGGCTCGTATCACGAAAATTTTCTTACGCTAGAAATGTTCGTAACAGCAGATGCAAGCCATTTGTGATGACGTACATATTGTTAACGAAAGCGGTTGGCCACTGGCAAACAGCACTTACGTGCGAAGAACTTAGGGAGTTCTTGCTCTGGGCCCGTATTCACACACACACACACACACACACACACACACACACACACACACACACACACACACACACACACACACACACACACACACACACACACACACACACACACACACACACACACACACACACACACACACACACACACACACACACACACACACACACACAAAAAAAAAAAAAAAAGGTTTTGCGCTAGAATTCATGGTAAGAGCTAATTCCAGCCAGTCCTGATGCATGACATAATATGAGCGAAAGCAGCTGGTGAATAGCAAAAAGCATTTACGAATTAAAAGCTTTGTGAACACGGCTCCTGATCAATAACATGAATTTATGTGCCATAAACGGATTGTTCAAGTCTTTAAATTCTGAAAGTTTTGGACGTTCAGCAACCTGGCATTGAAGATATGCCATACTTGGAAGGCCCATAGCGTTGCCAATGCGTATAAATCACGTGGCTGTGTCTGTACAAATGCTTACTTTGTTCAAGATGCACATCATATTTATTGCGTTAGAAATACTTCGTTGTTGTTAATCAAGCGGCTTTTGTACATGACGAAGCTACTTCCCTGCTAATGTCTCTTTTCTGCGAATGACACTTGCTAACCCGCGAAGCCAACTTTCCGGAAAGATAAGAAAAGCGACGACGCTGTCATTTCAGACGCTGCACGGAGTTCTGAACTGGTATTTGAGGAAGTGGCGCTTTAAGTAACGGTTGGCTCTCGCGTACGAGTAAGGCACGGTGGTAAGGGGAGCGCAACGCTTAACACATTCTGCAACACAGTGCCACAAATAACCACCTCCCAAAGAATGCTAAACGCATTCTTGGATAGCAACCGGGTTTGGTGCTTTATATATTTTTTCTTCCTTTTTTACCTATTCAACAGCGAAAAGCGCCACGAAAAATATTACGAAAAATACCATGAACGCAGCAATTTTATAGCATACACTTAAGAAAATATAGGAAACGGTTTCCCTATATAGGATGTGAAACGGGCATCTGGTTGCCCTCGCTATCGTGACAAGTGTGCCCTGGGCCTCGAATCCCAAAGCAAGACATGGATCAACACGACATCGCTAACAACGCTTTTTGATGTCAAGTGGAGAATCACCTCCGTAGACTTTGTTCATTATCATTTTCACTGAGCGAAGCCTTGCGTAGTTCGCAGTTACTGGTTCTACAGAACGCCTTCACACTCACCGATGTTTTCTCTCAATGACTTCCAGGAAATGCAAACAAATGAGGAAGAGACATAATATATCTCCTATAAATGCTCAGGTTCTCTCGTTTTCAATTAAAGCTATACAAACTAGACACTCTCCATGATTCCAGCTTCGAACAAAGACCTTTTGCCCAGTCGAATTGCTTGGTAACTGACACGTGTCACAAGCTTCCATTTGTGCATATGGATGAGCACGTGTTTAAAATAAATTCTTAGTTATTACGTGCCAAAACCACGATTTGATTACGAGCCACGCCGTAGTGAGGGACTCAGGATTAATCTTGACCACCTGGGGTTCTTCAAGTTGCAGCCAATGCACGGCACACGGGAGTTCTTGCATTTCACGCCCATCGAAATGCGATCCCATGCCCTCGGGCTTAGTAGCGCAATGCCGTAGCCACTGCGCCACCACGGCGGATAAGAGCACGTGTTTAGGTATGGACTTTGTTTTGCTGTTGCGTGCGACCTTACGTAAACGGAAAGGGCTCATGAACTATTCTTGAGTATTTAGGCTGTTGTGTTCCGCACGTGACATTTCTGCTTACAAAGATAACATTTAAATTATGTCAGAAACCTTATTTCCGAATACATTCCGAGCTTCATTACTCATTTACTCTCTTTGGAAGCTTTGAAAAGAACAGAAACTACCGATGAACGCCTTCTCTGCACAATGTGTATTAATTTACACTTTCTAATAAACTGCATAGGATGCTGCACACGAATGTACAAAGTGAATCGATTGAACGCTTACTTGTTTTTGCTGAAAACACGGTGTAATGACGTTGGTTCAGTGAGCATTCGACAATCGGAATAAGGAAGCTGGGAGGACAGCGTGGGACAGAACAGCAACGCGTACTTCACTTTGCGTTGCATTAAGGTAAAGCAGCCATACCTCACCTCTCCTGAAACTTGACGTCCTTGCAACATTTGACTCGGCTTGGAAACTCTGGGGAGTTTGAAGTTATTTTATTGCAAACAGATTGGAGGATACAGGGAAACAAGCTGTAAATGGGGAGCAGGGAAGGCAGCTGGAAAAGCACGCAGCGCCGTACGGTTACAAGATTGGCACCGCGGAGTGGCCGCGCGGTTTCTAGAAAAATACAGAAAATACACAAATCTTCAAAATACTAGAAATACACAAGATAACATACTCCGCAATAGAAAACTAAAAATAACAATTGCAAAATTTTAGTGTCACGTAATTTCTCATGTTACAGAGCCTAACACAGTATAAAAAATGACGCATTGGAACAATGAAGTATTAGTGAAAAATGTGTTAGAGTCAAAATACTGGCGTCACTGGTCCTTCGCCGATCACAAGATGGTATTGACTTTCTGTTTTCTGGTGCCTTGACGGCTTAACCCCTTAGCTTCGGGACAGCGCAGATTCTCTTCTGGTCACAAACTTTGCGGAGCTGGTCATGGGTTTGGTCACCTCCGGCGTTCATTCCCGAATTATGACAGCCCGAAAGCGGACTCCTACTGCGAACGAGAACGTCACAAGCTTCCCTTCCTCCCTGAGTATTTGTGTAACATTATTTTATTTTGATTTTTACGGTGCCTTTTAAATATTATTCTCTATATCTATACCGCTACTTAGCTGAATTACAACAAGCTTAATTTTCCTCTTTGAATAAAATTCACCCAGCTATGCTACAAATAATTCTAATCAATTTTGAAATGTCGTGAGAGGCAACGAACACAGCAAATAGCATTGTTGACGACGGAAGGACACCCTGTGCCTGACGTAGGATATGCGTCTGTCTTAAAAAAACGCATATACGAAAAAATGTTCTCGTCCAGTTGGTACCGAAGAACAACATTCACTGCCATTACCCATTTACTTACCCATGGATGCCATTTTTATTACTTCTGAAGGCATTCGTGCCACCATCAACAACCTTAGAAGCTCATCGTGGATGCCCACATCATCAATATCGTTGTCATCACAACTGCTCAGTGGCTTTGCAGCAATGTTCAAAGTGTGCGTAACTTTAAGTGAAGGCTCAACCTGGGGCCGTAGACGCCACTGCTGATGGTCGTGCAAAATGTGCATCTTAATTTGACTTTGTACCAGTCAGACGAAGAAACCCTAGATGATGTAGCAGTACATAATGTTCAAGATAAGATAGTATGCTGACTATCATTAGCAGCGCTTACCTTTTCGGTAGAATCTTCCATAAGATATGCTCGGAAACGATTGCCGGAGATTTCGGCAATCGCCCGCATTTGGCAAGACTCACCTTTCTCATTCTCATATGGGAAAACTTCCGCAACTTTTGAAAAACGTTCACTCACGGTGTAGGAAATGTGCAAATGCGCAAGGAAACTAGCCAGCAAATATTGCATGAACGGACATGTCGACAGCGGCAGGAAATCCGAGACCCCGGGAAGCAGCACAGTGGATATTGGGGTGACGGAGAGGAAGCCAGCCATGGAACTATCTAGAACACTGAACAATGAAATCAAAATGTAGAAGTATTATGATACTTCAAAGCGCTTCAGCATTACTCTTCGAACCTACATGAGGGTAAATTATTATCTTAACGCGGTGCCTTAGGAGAAAAATTTCCCATGGCGAATACTCGTCTGTAGCGACTGGAAATAACGCAAAAACTATTGAGCACGTTCTGTTATAATGACACAGTGCCTGCATAAAGGTGAATTGCTGTGTAGTTACTCTGTCAAATGCCAGGTGTTTTAAAAGATAATAACGAGAAACACTAAAATAGTGTAAAATGATCAAAAATACTTTTTTCATAACTGTCTTCTCGCTAATTTAGCGGTAATAGGTTGATTATTATAGAATAGAAAATGAACATCAAAGCTATATTTTCTTTAATATCACGCCGTAACCCCAGCGCCAGCACGTTAGTGTGACGTCATGGATTTCAATGTATCCTTTAGTATTTGCGTTGTTTTAGCTCAGTAAAAGTCCTTGACTGCTTTAGAACACAGTGTAGTCCGTCTTTGCCGATAAAAAATATTATCCATGCCCGAGCAGACGAGGTCAAAATCCATGACGTCACGCAGTGCTGGTGCGGAGAGAGAGACAGAGAAAGACGTTTATTAAATAAAAAAAATTGTACATGTATTAAAAGGCAACCACAGTGGTGCGGAAACTCCATGGCTGTGCCGCCACCCGTTTTTCGTTTTTGCGTCCTTTAACCAAGCCTCTTTTCACGGTATTACAAGAGTGGCTTTTTTGGTGTTATATACAAGTGTAACTTACTAATACAGCACACGTATTTTAAAAAAAATCTTTAGTGTCCCTTTAAAGATATCACAGAAGAAACGCAAATGAACATGCGGTAGAAAATAGTAAAAGGCGTGAGGAGTTATGCAGTTAGCACAAAGGCAATAGAGCGACAGCAGGCTCCGCATTCCACTGTACACTTTCTCACGCAGCCCTGTAATTGTGGCAGGCGCCAAACTCTTTTGACTTACGTTATCTAGGTGATTCCTAACGGGAGACTATTAACCAAATTTAACGCAGAAGCCATGCAATAACGCGACAAATAGCGTCTTTTACGCCACTTGACTTCAAACAGCTGGTCGACGTGGAGAGAGTTGTGCGACAGCGGCGGCCGGGCGATTGCGGCGAGCAGAATACGTCCAATAAAACACGGCTGTCTTGCATTGCGATAGCAGTTATAGCAACGCTCGAGGCGCATTTGCGCCATCGCCGTTGTCGAGCTGTCCTGCTATTGACGGCGCGCGCGCGGTTTGCGCGTGGAGAATTAGAAGGCCTCGAGAGAAGCGCTTTGTTCTAAAAGCGACCAAACCAAGTGGACGCACTGTCACGCTCCACTCAGGCGGTTCTATACCGGAGACAGGGCAGCGTCCTGGCTTCCACTGCAGGCATCAGCGACGTGCGCACGCACATTAGCGCTCGTGCTATATAAGCAGATGTGTGCATACCACACCGTGGTGAACATAAAGCTAAATTTATGTAATTATTTCTTTGGACGTTGACCAATCACCCCTCCCGACAATTTTCTTGTGCGCCATCGAGGTGGGACACCTGCGATGCCGCTGGCCCGCTCATCACGCCAGCGTTCCGAGACGCCTTCAGTGCAATGCTAAACCATGCTATCACTTTCAGTGCTTCGCCTTCGGGTAAAACGGACATTTCTTTAGCAGCTCCTTTTGGGGCAGCATTTACTTTATTGCGGGGCGTATGTGCGGGTATTTAGCAGTGACTAGATCAGGTGCTCGTAGCGTGGAATCAAAGTATACTTAAGTACTGCAGCGATGTGCATTGATGTTCCAGATAATACGTTTCTGCATTGAAAAAAAAAAAAAAAAACTATGTGCAAAATTGTAGCCCATTCAGCAATGCATTTTACGACTCGTGTTCAGTCTGCATTTCTTTGAACTGGTTCTAAACACAATGTTTCTAGCAAAATGGTATGCTTAGGCACCGGCTTGACTTCCATTCTGCCATTAGAACACTCTACCGAACGAGTATAATTAAAAAGTTAGTTAGTAAAACTTTTAATATTATTAATACTAGTGCCGCACAGCATTTGATTTTCTCATTCGAATTTGGTTATTAGAAAATTAGTTAGCATAAAGGTGTCACCTCAGAATAAACTTTTAACTGCTGTCAGTGAGTCTGGGTGTCTTAGTGAAATTTGCCATCGGTGTGGATCTTAAGATGCATGACACTTCCTATGATGTATGAAAAATAGTGATACTAATACGTGTCTTTCTGAATGTATCATGATACAGATACAAAATACCCAAATAGTATCTTAAGATAGTATCTAAGATACATGTATATTCGATACTGCCTATCCCTAGTATTTGCACTAACTGATGCACGTCCGAGCGGCCCAACAGACTGTTGCGGAATTAATGGCGATATAGAGTGTGGTTAGAATTTGTAAAAATGCCTTTGTATACGTGTCAGTAGAGAAAATTTGAAAAGAAGGATGTTTGGCTTGCGGGACATAAGAAATTCGCCAGTAAGCACCTGATAACTTGCAGTGGCCTCTGCTGTGCAGCTATAATGAGGAATTAACTAATGTATTGAAATATGCGAAGATACATATGGCAAGTATCCTATCTATACAATTAATCAGCTTGTATCTTGTATCTGTATCTCTAATGCTTATCGCCTCAGTGTTTTGTATCTGTATCATGATACATTTGCGAGGTATCTTTGCCCAGCCTGGCTTACTAGACCGATGCGAGCATTACTGCCCTGTGAATGTCGCTTTTCTGCGGAGTACAGATGCTAAGCGCTAAGCCAACTTGCCAGGCAAGATGGTAAGTCATTGTGGCAGCGGGTGTAACCTAACAACGTAAGCTTTCAAGTAATCAACTGAGCAGGAAGGATTGAAATACATTTACACAAAGCTTTTTGCCCTAGAGAAAAGGTGAAGACCACCAACTTGAGAGAATAACGAAGCATGCATTAGACGAAAGATACGCCCTACAAACAGAACAGATTTTGAAATTTATATAAGCACACCTTACAAGACTGCAGTCAGACATTGGGTAAGGGGAACTACCAAAAATATAAAACGAAAAGTAGAATGACGCAAAACATATGAGAGCAGCAGAACTTGTAAGGCGAAAGCAACACGAAAACAAAAGAAAAATGTTAGTCATCTTGCAAAACAGAGGAACGGTACAATAACAAGGAATCACTTAAGACCGAACTAAAGTAATATTACGCTTATCACGCGATAAAAACAAGCAGAAACAGATAGCAAAACAAGTTTAGATGTAATTGTTCATTATCACAGTAAAATATATTATCAGAAATTCGAAAATGCGTTTATTGTTGATAAGTCAGGGTAAGTACCGGGAGCTGGAAATTGCCTCCCCCTCCCCGTTGTTGTTTTTTCGTGCCGTAAGCAACAATGCTGTTTCTTTGTCTGTTTCTTTGTCTGTTTCTTTGTCTGTTTTCTTTTAGAGCATGCAATCAGGGCGACGTCTCGTGGAGCATATTCAACCTTGTTGGTGAGCAATAATTACATGAATTGATATTTGATGAATGTTAATAATTAACACGGAGAGAAGCTTTCATTTCACTGGATTTTTTTAACGTTTATTGCAGAGATATCCGCTCTTATTGCGGAATTTGTAAACAGCTTACTCAATTAAAACTAGGGCGTTCCACGCCGGATGCCGGTCTCACCTTACTGTACCTAACTGTGCTTTCAACCAATTAATCTAAAAACATTATTTAAAGAAATACTAGCCAAACTAAACGTTGTCAATCGGAGCAGTTCCCAATGTTACAGCATGGAACATTGTTATAATTTTCCACGTCGGCAGCGAGTCTATTACTGTAAAACGCCGGTCTTGGGTGTGTTTAACACCGAATACAGATGTTAAGTCCGTGAAGTCGGCCCATGACCTCTAGCAACAATGTCACAAGCATTTGGCTCTGTATAAAATGCCGAAAGACTGGAGAACATGACAGCGCGCTTTACGGAGGCCGGCCTTTCGGCGGTGGGGCATCTCTCTGTTCGTAACCGCCGCTGAAAAGACACGGGGCCGCCGCGCACGTTTTCGATGGGGCGCCGAGAGCTGCGCCGTTCAGTGGGGAGCGCTCGCCGGCAGCGTGCTCAAGCGCGCTTCCATAAAGCGCGGGTCGCGCCGCCTCGGGCGCCAAGCAGCCGCTCCGATGAGCGGCGCCACGAGCGGGCGTCGCGCGGCGCCGGCGCAAGATGGCGCTGAGGCTGACGTCACGCTGGGGCTCGAGCGTCGCCTAGGAGACCGTAAACTGGGTCCGGAGCGTCGATTGGCGGCGGCTGTGCCCGTGCGAGCGCTCATTATCATAGAGCTGCGGAAAGCCGCCTGCCCGGCTTCAGGGTGCTGTCGTCGCCTGTGCTCTACGGCGAGTCCAGCGGCGTGTGTTGCCCAGCGCCGCCCACCGCGGGATCGCGCCCAGGAGCCCTGACCGCAGCTTGAGCCATGGGCTGCGCTATGAGTGCCGAGGAGCGGGCGGCGCTCGCCCGCAGCAAGCAGATCGAGAAAAACCTCAAGGAGGACGGCATCCAGGCCGCCAAAGACATCAAGCTTCTGCTTCTCGGTGAGTGGCTTCCCCGCCTTGCCGCGCTGACCGGCGGCACAGCTCTCCCCCGAGTGCACGCGCGGCGGCCCCCCGATCCGCCCCGGACCGTGCCTTATGGCTCTGTCTTGGTGCGTCTCGAAGGGCCGCGGCCTGCCCCTTGGGTTTGCCGACACCGGGTCCAAGCATGATTAGGCTTAACGCACGTCATGGCGTCCATTATGGCAGTGGGGCAGTCATGGCGGCGCGCCGCCGATACGCCCCGTGTCGACGCACGCTCACGTCGGACCCCTTTTTCCAGGTGCGGGGGAGTCCGGCAAGAGCACCATCGTCAAGCAAATGAAGTGAGTTGGCTCCGCCGGTCTGTGCACGCGGCCGCCGGGGACGCGTGGCGGTCGAGCCCGGCCGCCCTCCCCTGCGGCCGACCCGGGATCTCCCTCTCTCTCTCTCGTGACGCACGCGGCCCCACATGATCGATAAACACGACGCCGCCATCTTCCGCTCCCAGCATGGCGCCCCGTGTGCTGGCCTCGCCCAGCCACTCTGCACGCGGACTGTGTGTGTGTGTGTGTGTGTTACACTGCGGCCGCGCCCCGAGGCATGCGGCCCCGACACCCTGCACGCTTGCCACCCCGCGCGCCGGCCACCGCTGGTGCTCTGCAGCCGAAGCCGGGGCCCGGCGACGTGGGCACGCTCCACTTCGGCTGCAGCCCCAGCCGGGGCCGACGGCGGCGTGTTGCCACTGTGGCACGCTTGATGTACACACTCTAACCATGCCCTGACCGACGTCCTTACCTGCGTAGGCTTCGCCGCATGACCTTTCACAGCTTATCCATGTAGCTCTCAGAGATAACGCTTGCAAGCAAGGCTGCTATCGCCGCTGCTGGGCGGCTTTGCGTTTTCAGCATGTATTCTCAGTCTCATGTATTCTCAGTCTCCCGAACGCGTTTCCGGCGGACACATTTCGTTGGTGGTTCACACTAGGCGCAAGGGGTGATGATGCGGAAGGGACCGCTTCATATGACGTATCATCTAGGACGTCGTGTAAACAATACCGTGGTAGCGCTAATGGTTATTGCGACACACTGCTTTAAAGCGAATGGGGCTCACCAGAAAGCGGGGTGCGAGAACTTTCTGTGCAGCGTGGAAAGAACTCGCGCGTTGCATTCTTATTGAGCCTGCGTAACGAACGGAGCAGGCGTATGCCCTGTTGAATTGATCCCGAGAAACGTAGACAAACGAGTGCGCATCCCACGTGTTTTTCACCTTTTTTTTTCTGCCTCACTTCCGCGAACAAGGAAGTGATGTATAGTAGGAGCTATAGTTGTTTTCATTAGAAAAGGAGAAATGATAGCGAAAGGTCGCAGTTACTGTCTCGCGTTTCGGTTAACATCAGAGCTGTCCCGCGGCAGTGATCCCCTCCTGGAGAAGGTCAACCAGCCCGCTACACAGACCGGCTATTTCTATTCGTATTCTTTATTTTACATTCTGCTCCTCACCCAACCGAACACATAAGCACTAAATGAAGCTCCAACATTGTTACCTCGGCGACAGGCTGCTAGACGACCACCCGCAGAGAAAAAGCACACCGCCATTCGTCATAATGCTGTCAAGAGAGCTACGCAATTATTGAGGAAGTTCAACAAGCAGTCTCCTTATTGTCCTTCACACATAGGAGTGCCCAAAACTGCCGTGTTATCATGCATGCGTATATGCGTATACACCGGCAATATTTAGTGAGTCCAAGTGTTCCCGCAGACAACTAACGCTCCTACCACTTTGGGCACGCTACGAACAACAAACGATTCCTCAAAATCGTATGTATTGCTGGAAAAACGTCATTATTGATCAGTGAGCGATGAGGCTGTCGAATGACATGCGAAGTTTACCGATTATGTCAGTCAGCAACATGTTTAGAATGCGAGCAAATCGCAATTATGTTTTTCTGAGCACCGCGACTTGCTTTTTATGTAACATAACTGCGCGCGACCTGTCACACAAATATCCACTTTAAAAGGTGGCCGGAACGTTAGGGCCATTAGATACCATCGACACACTCTGATGTTGCATTTTTCTTGCCACAATATTTTACAGTAAATTCGTATTATTGAACCTTGCTGGCCGTTCCTAGTCATGTGTCGTTCTTACCTTGTCTTTGGAAGCTATTGATTAAAGTATCAGCAGATATCTACATAACACTTCATGCATGACAGGTATTGATAATTGCATGCTGTTACTCTGCTTGTGTTTCGTGCATGTCCGTGCAGTGTCCGAGCACATCTATGTGCAGAAGTGACTCTATTAGAGCAAACTCGACCCCATTATAGCGTGCCGTCGTGCGCAAGTTGACAAAACAATGTAAATGAGATGCCTGGTGTTGAGGAGCGCCTGAGACAAACATATTTTTTGTAGTAGCCACTTTTATGCAAGAGCAGGGCTGATAAAAACAAAGGAACAATTCCTTAGAAATGAATGAGTTAAAAAATATGATGGTGTCACAGCTTTAAAAAGTTTTCGTTATAACGGGCGTTTCGCTACAGAGAAAGGGTCTCAACATCGTGGTTTTTGGGGAATGCTCAACAAGTTCGGCAATTTCGCATATGACTACTCAGATTGCGTGCAGATTTTCTGAAAGCATCTTCTTCTCATGACACAAGCCACGCGTGTTCTGTATTTTTCCAATGTACTTACTACGCCGAGGAGTAAGAAAACACAATGGCAAGGTTTTCCTGAGCAGCTTGCGTATTTATTGTCCAGAAATTGCTGAATAACAAGTTAGCTTTGAATGTCTGCATGTCTTATTAAATATGCAACCTCCTTAAGAAAATAAAAGACAACAACAAAAAAGAATGCGCTTTGTTACAGCGAAACATTTGCTTTCAGACAATGGCTTCGCGAAGTCCAAGCTGTAATTTTTGTACTGAGTAATCTTTCTAACGAAGCAGGGCTTCTAACCAACTGGTATGCGTGCGCATCGTGCGCATACGCAGTCACTGGTTTCGTTTTTATGATATTTCGTGTAGTTCACTGGAAAGCGCGTTTTGTCTGCACTGTCAGTGCAGACAAAGCCCGTGCTGGTGAGGTTTAGCAGTGGATAAATACTACATGTATATACATTTTCTTATCTAAGCTCATCTTAAGCTCATATTAATTCTCATATGTTCTGCAACATTCATCAAAAATCGCGAGGAGCCTCCGTACTCGAAAAACAGAAGTGTAGGAGACTCAGTGCTTGCAGTGCTTCTATGACTTAACGCAGAAAATCTTTCGCATGTGCTTGTGACATTCGTCTAGAGACACTAACCTGCCGAGGTTGCAGATCCGGGAGCTTTGCATTTACGGCCTTTTGGGTGGACACACTCTCCGTATTTTCCAGCAAAGGATGATTTTTACTTTATCATGACTACACGCAAAACCACCACCATGACCTGCACCTCTGCCACTTACATGCCATTTTTGATCTAACTTATTTGTATAAAATTGTAGCACAAGTAGCTTTGTTTGTATGTTTTGCGCATCAATAAGCACAGGTACGTAGAGAGACACACTGAAAGAACAAATATGATGATGTGTAGTGTTTAATGGCGCAAGGGCCAGTCGTGGCCAAAGAGGAAAGAACAAATAGAAAGACGTGAAGAAAATATCTCAATTACAGGAAGTGCAAAAGATCTGTCAAACAAAGATCGCGATTTTATCCTATACTGTATGCTTTGTGGACACAGGAGGAGAAAAGGAAAGCAGGAAACTGATGTTTATGCTGAATCTGCAATAGCTTAAGAAGCTCGATGCAGGGAAGGATGTACTGAGTACACGCTGGGCACATGGCAATTGCAAGGAGCTGCTCATAATAAGCTTAAATGGCAGAGTCGACATAATGTGAGCAATATATTGACGCGTCTGCTACAATTAACTACACCCAGAGCATTCCATGCACATAACTTCAAGGTAAAGGTTTACTCGGTTTATTACGAGTAACTGTACACAGTGTGCTCTGCGTATAGAACATGTCCTACTTTATATGTCTAGTTGTGTCTATCATGATAACTCGCACAATTCTATAACGCATATACGTTCACGTTATATTTGAAGAAGCGTGCTTCGCGTGCCTATCACGTGCCTTTACAGAGAAGGTGAACCAATTTAAAAGAAACATACGCAGATGCCCACGTACGCACACCTTATGAATCGTGGAATCCGCTTGTCGTAAAGTTAAATGCAGGCAGCCAAGTGTGGGAAGAACAGAAACCAGTAAGCACCTTGCGTTTACTTGACTAATCACGTTCGGAACGCCTTGGAAAGGTTTTACTTCTAGTCACGATGGTGCAGCGCCTATAGTGATGAGTCGTAAACAAAGGTATATATAAGTTGAATTAGGAGAAGCATAGAGTTCTTCTGACTTCCGCGGGAAGAGTAATACAATAATGAACGAACGTTGCCGCTTGCGTTGCGTCGCCGAGTGCTCTAATTGTGGTAGACGTTTGGCAGGAGCGCTGTCTCTCGCAGCTCAATTACTCTGTCCCCCTATTCGCGGTTCCCAGCGCCATACGTTCAAAATACGCAAAAAACGATCCTGAGAATCGCGAGAATAGGCCGAGCACTTTAATCGAGACAGCAAGCTATGATGATCGCATGCCCGCTGGAGGGACAGTGAAGAGAAGAAGGAAGGGTGCGCTGCCAAACAGGCATTCAATGCCAGTGTGGCTGGGTTCCCTCATTTCTCCCGATCTCGCTTGGGCTCCCGCATACCGCCTTTTCTCCACCATAAGTCGTCTGTCCAGTGCTTTAAACTGATCAACATGACAAGAGGCGTGTGATGCGGTCCTCGCTTGAACGGGTGCATGCAGGGCAGCGCCGCAACCCGGAGAACCGGTGGCCTACTACAAGGCTTCTCTGGTAATTAGTCAGAGACCTGTAATTTGGATGAAAATTCTGGTGGAGATTCTCACGGAAAAGGTTTACGGAAAATGCTCCACGGACGGAGGTGGTAAATGGACCCAGAATATCACTTTATGTGTACGCTACTCCACGCGGTCTGCAGGTCTTGTGGGGCACTTCTTTAGAATTGACACTGAAGTGCTTTATTTAATTGAGAAGCACAATTTTTCAATTTTTTATCAGTATTACTTAATGCAATTTGTATACCATGTCGATGATGCCTGTGCAGGTATCCATCTGCAAATGATAACAAATGAATGATGACTAAGACCAAGTGGTATTTTTGAGCTATGAGAACCCTTAATGTCCATGAGAGCCTCACGTCGCAGAATGTGGGGGTGGATTGGCTTCGTGGCCTTGACCTCCTCTTCGCCTCAGCGCAGTGCCACCATGGGCAAACTGCCCCCCCCCCCCCCCCCCCCCCCAGCTTATCCTGTGTACTCCAAACTCCGTAACGAATACTGGCATCGTCGCTGCGCCAACAAAAACAAAAAGAGAGAAAATACTTATCCTTGAACGGAGTTTTATGCCTGCAAACTTCAGGCCATTACAAAAGAAATAAAGGGTCAAAAAGCTTCTCCGTGAGAGTGGGTGAGACGTACGGTGACAGCGTCATGTCAACCTAAAACGCTAAAACCAACACCAAAAGCTTGAACAACAAGGCATCTTGATCAGCAGAACGAACTAATATACAATTACTGATGGTGAGCAACAGGCATCCGACTGAATGAAAGAGCTCTAATCCATTATCTTGAATCACGCGAAAGAGAGAGGAATGTGATGCGAAGTCAAACATCCAGTTTGCTACACATCACGGGAAACGCATCAAAACAGCCTCAGGCGAGAGAAGAACGTTCATATCGCAGCTCTACCTTCCGCAGTGTAATGTCTGATAACCACAGATACAATCTTCAGTGCTTTTACACACACACACACACACACACACACACACACACACACACACACACACACACACACACACACACACACACACACACACACACACACACACACACACACACACACACACACACACACACACACACACACGCACACACGCACACGCACGCACACACACACACGCGCGCACGCGCGCACGCGCACGCACACACACACACACACACACACACACACACACACACACACACACACACACACACACACACACACACCACACACACACACACACACACACACACACACACACACACACACACGCACACACACACACACACACACACACGCACACACACACACACACACACACACACACACACACACACACACACACACACACGCACACGCACACACACACACACACACACACACACACACACACACACACACACACACACACACACACACACACACACACACACACACACACACACATGCGCGCTCAGCTCACACACAAGCACAAATGACAAAAACACGCACACAAATATAGAAAAGGCAGCAGCTGCAACCTACACATGCACGGGCTGCGTTTCGCTAAGTTTGGTATTTCGCCTGTTTCCGGCTGGCATGTGCGGTGATGGTGGTGGCGGCGATGGCGTTAGGATCTGGGTAGGTGGGTCTCGCCTGGAAGAGGTCTGCCAACATTGTCCTCGCCCACACATTACAGTAGCAAGCAGCATCGCGATGTTGCTCCAACTGCCTTCGGCGTAATATACTCGTATTTCAGAGCAACACACTCCAGAGCATGACCTTTTGCCTAAGTCGAACAAAATCCCATGTTTTGTCACGAAATTGACAGGCCATGCATAGTGTTCAGCTGATGGAAATGCGGTCTGAGCGTGTGCTGTTCATTGACGGTTTCACCCACGGCTTTTCTATAGAGGAAGAACGTGCGTGGCTTGTGCGAAGAATAACAACTGGTGTTTCAGGTACTTGCAGTTCGCAGCAATGTGAGTGGCATCGAGCGCAATATGTAAACTGTAAATTTTACAGCGGTAGCTTCATCGGCGCGTCCAGCTCTAAACGTGCCCGTCCGTTGGTCGCTGCACAATATCAGCAATCTCACGCAACATCCGTAGCTGCTTCAAGTGCCTGCGCGGAAGTTTTGTTAATGTTTCTTTAACAGCTGCAAATCACGAACAGTGGGTATAAATAAGTGTAGGCTATCGTGTATTTCAAAGTTTCAATAGAGAGCTTTAGATTAGGGGAACGCAAGCGTTTGGGCCCCCTAACGCTTGAGGCCATGGTACTGCGCATGCGCTGACACCTCTGCACATGCTCAGTACCGTGGCCCCAAGCGCTAGGTGGCCACAACGCTTGCGTCCCCCTAATATAAAACTCTAATATCGAAGTAACCGCAAAGCTGGATTCTACGTTCAATATTGTAACCAGTCCTGCTGATTTTAAAAGGACAGAAGTCCACATAATAGCTAATAGGACCTAAAAATTATCCTAATGGAAGCGAAAGTGCGCGCATATCTTGTACAAGATTGCAAGTGTACTAGAGACTAAATATGCCACTTACACGCAATGTTTAAAATGGCTTTAGATATATACCATAAAGTAAATCAGAATCTCAGTGACACTATTAACAGCGTAAACCATTTATCTATCCTCGCTTCGAGCTAGACACTGCGTTACCATGGTCATGGGGTAATCATAGCGACAGGACATAACAACAAGCAATGAAAAACGAGTCGCTGTAAAAGCCAAACTGGAGTGCAGCTACCACCGTTAACCAGCTGTGAATCGAAGGTTCTAATTCGGTGGCCTTTTATAGCTTCATCAGTTGAAAAGCTGGAATCGGAAAGAAGGACGTGTGACGTGGACATAACCTAACAAGTGCTGAGGATGACAAATTTACGTTGGCTGCCGTATGTAAGACGAAGCGTTTTTCCAACTGATAAACAGAGCGAAATCGCTTTAGTAGTGATATAAATATAAATGTTAATTTCTGATCGCAACGCAAATACTTCACAAAATTAGGATTTTAGTTAAAGTTGCATTATTTTACGACGTTTACTTCATACTAGGGCTGGCCAAATATACTGTGAAGATGTATCATGATACAGATACAAGGTACTGAGGCGATAAGTATTAGAGATAGAAATACAAGATACCAGCGGATTAATTGTATTCTATGCTACACTTGCCATATGTGTCTTAAGATATTTCGATACATTAATTAATTCCCCATTATTGCTGCACTGCAGAGGCCACTGCAAGCTATCAGGTGTTTTCTGGCGAAGGTCATACCTCCTGCCAGCCAGACATCCTTCTTTTCAAGTTTCCTCTACTGACACGTATATACAAACACTTTTCGAAGTTGTAACAACGATCTATATCGCAATTAATCCCGCAACAGTCTACGGGGCTGCCCGGACCTGCAGAAGTTAGTGCAAATACCCTGCGCAATCAGGATTTTTTTCATGCCGCCTTTATCACCGGTACGATGCACTGCTTTGCGGTCCATTCGTAAAGCTGGTCAGGGTCTTATATTAGAACGTGTTGGCTTTTATAGCTTCATAATTGTGCCACATTAAGCTTCGGAGCGTAATATGCATATTAAGTACTGAATAGGTCGCACGTGTTATATGGAGATGCAAACGGTTAAAGAATATACACCGCGCTGTATAGATTTTGTTTCTAGGCGTCAGTAAAACAACAAAAAGGTATTTGAAAACGTTGACACACTAGAAAGTCAAAAGAAGATGCTTGGTGAGATTTGTCACCAACCAGTTTTTCGAAGTGGATTCCCACATCATCATCATCGTTGTCATCACAACTTCTCAGTGGCTTTGCAGCAACGTTCAAAGTGTGCGTAACTTTAAGTGAAGACTGAAGCTCAACCTGAAACCGTACACGCCGCTGATGATGGTCTTGCAAAATGTGCATCTGAATTTGGCTTTGTACCAGTCAGACGAAGAAACCCTAGATCATGTAGCAGTCGATAATGTTCAAGATAAGATAGCACGCTGACTATCATTAGCAGCACTCAGCTTTTCGGTAGAATCTTCCATAAAATATGCTCCGAAACGAGTGTGGGAGATTTCGGCGATCGCCCGCATTTGGCAACAGACTCACCTTTCTCAGTCTCATATGGGATAATGTCCACAACTTTTGAAAAACATCCACTCACGGTGTAGGAAATGTGCAAATGTAAAGGAAACTAGCCAGCAAATATTGCATGAGCGGACGCCTCGACAGCGGCAGGAAATCCGAGACTGCGGGAAACAGCACACTGGATATTGGGGTGATGGAGCGGAAGCCAGCCGTGGAACTATATCGAACACCGAAGAGTGAAATCAAAAGACAGAAGTATTATGATACTTCAGAGCGCTGCAGCACTGCTCTTCGAACCCACATGAGGGTAAATTATTATCTTGACGCGGTGCCTTAGGAGAAAAATTGCCCATTGCGACTACTCGTCTGTAGCGACTGGAAGTAGCACAGAAACTATTGAGCATGTTCGGTTATAATCTCAAGGTACCCACCTAGAGGTGAATTATTGTGTAGTCATTCTGTCAGATGCCTTGAGTTTTAAAGAAATCCATAAGATAACCACTAATTTAGTTTAGACTGATAAGGAATATTCTTTCAAAACTGTCTTCTCACTAATTTAGTAGTAATCGATTGACTATTGCAATAGAAAATTCGCTTTTGAGTCAATTAACCAAGCGTCTTCTCACAGTATTAGAAGAGTGGCTTTTGGGTGTTTTACAAGGGTACTGACTGATACAGCCCGCATAATGTTTTCTCTTTAGTGTCCCTTTATAAAGATAGTATACGTAAAAAGAAAATGAAAAAAAAAATCATGGGGTTTAACGTGCCAAAAGCATGTTCTCATTATGAGGCACGTCGTAGTGGGGGACTCCGGAAAATTTCGACCACCTGGGGTTCTTTAACATGCACCTAAATCTAAGTACAAGGGTGTTTTCGCATTTTCGCCCCCACCGAAATACGGCCGCCGTGGCCGGGATTCGATCCCGCGACCTCGTGCTTAGCAGCCGAACACCATAGCCACTAAGCAACCACGGCGGGTAAAAAGAAAATGAATCGGCGGTGAAAAATAGTAAAAGATGGCTGGAATTTGTGTGTGTGTGTGTGTGTGTGTGTGTGTGTGCGTCTGTGTGCGTGCGTGCGTCTGTGTGTGCGCCCGTCTGTGCGTTTGTGAATGAACTGATATTTATGCGAAACCTCACGACCCAAACTCCAGTTCCAGACTTAAGCACACACAGGAACAATGAGGTTTGTCAATAACGCGCGATATATACATTAATGTACGCTCGCCACCTAGGATTTATTGTCTGAATTGACGATCGGCGATAAAGGCCCACTGATGACTCACTCTGTGTGGGCAAGGCTTCGTTTCGGGGCTTCGCTGGATCTCGTACTGCGAAAACGCTTACGTACTAAGAACGACGTAGCGCGCAATCATTATTATTCTGGCTTCCGATGTCGAAGCGTCTTTTTACGTGGTCTTCTAGATCACTTTATAATCATTTGATGTATATACATAAGAAAATCTTGGACCGAAGGCCTATGGGGCAAAACATGTTTTTACTGTAAAAAGTGGCACCGGCTGCGAACGTTGACGCGTCACTGGTATCAGACCCCCTTGTTGACAAGAAGCGTTGGAGGGGGGGGAGGGCGACATTGTGCCCCTCGAACTTCACTCATGACGACAGCTGTGAAACAGCAGCGACGCATGACACCACCGGCGTAGCTAGAATGGCCGGACGCCCGTAATGCACCCGTATGGCGAGCACATCTTCGCGTGTCGTCTTGTTGTGGTTCGATAACTTGTGATGTAACACGTAAGCCAGTTGAAATGTTTCTCCGAGCCTACGACTTGACGAAAAAAAAATGCTCTTCGCTCAAAGCCATAGCTGGGATATGAAGGACGCCGTAGTGCTGTCGGAAGGCAGAATTGCCAAACGTCTGCTGATTTCCTAGATTCCGCTTCTTCGTGGATGCGCAATCCACAGCTGAGCAAGAATATGATTTAAAACGTTAATATATAGCTAGAGGGAAACATAAGCATGCAGTGAGAATAGATCTATTAGGTAGAACGTTACAAAATATACGCATTTAAGAACGTGATGAATAATAGTCCAAATAAAAGAAGGAAATCAGGCTAAAATTAATGATGCCAGTCGTTGACTTAAATTTCATGAGGATGACAACACATTAAATACATACATACGTACATACATACATACAGACATACATACATACATACATACATGCATACATGCATGCATGCATGCATGCATACATACATACATACATACATACATACATACATACATACATACATACATACATACATACATACATACATACATACATACATACATACATACATACATACATACATACATACATACATAATAGAGAGAAAATGTGCCTGAGAAATAGTGCACTCAGAATTCCTAGCGTTGAGCTTGACAGTTAAGCGCAAATCGAAACTTCGTTCTGTGTGTGAAAAGTCATAGCTGAACATTGCTGGAAGAAAAGAAAGAGGCCGTGGGCAGCGCTCAACATTATTCAAAAGCGCCTGAGCAGTCACTCACTGATCGCGCACACGTTACTCTCCATATAACAGGCCTCGGACCTCGGCAAAGTGTCGTTCGGCTGATCGGTCCGGCCCAGCTCCCATCACCCATGAGCGCACGGGCCGTTGCGCGACGCCGACAGCAGCGCGCGAGCGGTGATTGTTGCCATGGAGCTGGAATGATGCCGAAGATTGTGCAGGCCCATTTGCCGGGCGTCAGTCTGTAGCCTAGGAGACGGTCAATGTCTGACCAGAGACGTCGCGCCTGTGTCGGACACGCGAACCAGGGTCGAAGACTCACGGCTTTCGCGCCGTCACGGCCGGCCATCAAGTTGGCGGCGACGTTATATAGAGGTGCCCGCGCACTTGTCTTTCCTTTCTGGAAGACTTCGTGTCTTGCCTCCGCGAGTCAGAAGGTTTTTATTGGCAGGGCACTGCGTGCGTCAAGTATCCGGCGCTTCTTTTTTTGTTGTTTGAGAGCGCGCTATGCAACTCTGTCAACGATGGGATGGGGCCAAAACAAGCTACGATGCACCCAGCGTTGCTTGCCACTATTGTGCTTGCTCTATTCTGCGCGTGTGCTTTCATTTTTGCCAAGTATTAATGGCTGATTGGCATTTTGCAATTGTGCCGTACCAGTTAGGGAAAAACTATAGACAAAAAGTCATGAGTTCATTCAGAATTACAATGTGATCTGAAGGCAAAACGAAAGCAAGAGGGAGAATTTCTGTGATGATTAGGAACCTCACAGAAATCCGTCTTACGTGCCTCGTTTCCCGAGGAATGCGTAAGCGATCATCACGAAGAGAAAAGCCAACACGACGAAGTTTCGTAAGCGTCACACGCATAATGCTGTCGCATAATTTCCTACTTGTTTTATTCTCCCACGAAGTAGGTTTTGCCTCACTCAAGTCAGCAGGCTTTGCCTTTTCAATTTGAATTCCACGCAAAATATTCTGTAAAAAGAGATTGTCAGTGAGAAAGCAGAGTGTTCAGTCAGCGCCTACAACTGCTCGAATCGCCAACCATTCGCGACAGAAAAAAATGCGCTGCTTTTCTCGTCCTACTCTATACACGAATTTCTTTGCCGCTAGAAGCAGTTCACAATGAACGTCTATAAACAACAACAACAACAACAGCAAAAGAGAGAGAGAGATAGAGAGAGAAAGAAAATCTATGAATGCACTGATAATGGTCGTTCATGCACGTAGCTCTCATTTTACATTCTCGGGGATGCACGCAACGTGAAGAATTCTCACGCGATTCCTGCGAATTGTTTCCTAGAGGCCGTCCATCAGTTCCATCCCAACGGGGAGAAGCGCCTGCATACAAAGTTAGATAGTTTTGCTTTCTTTTTTTTTTTTCGTCACACACACTACTGTCTAACAGACTGGTAGCCTTCGTGCAGAACCTAATGATTCCCTCCCAGAAACTTGGCGTAGCTTGAATATTTCCCACGAAAAGTCATTTGCCTAAGATGTTTCTCGTATATGCAAATATAACACGGGAAAGAATAACGCGCACCGACTGTTACATATAAAAGGATATTTTTTTGAGTGTTCGTTTGGTAGAACAACATTAAAGAAAAAGAAAAAAAGATTAATCGGACGCTGGAAAAAGAAATTAACAACATATATGAACACAAGAAAACACGATAGAGTCGGTCCCACCGCAGCTTTGGTTTCCTAGAACTCCAAAGATTTTCTTTTCGTTCCGTTTTATTTCCTATGCTGAGGCTTGTCTGGGGATTAGGGACTCGTGCAACTGCGGATCGATTCGATCGTTCGGGAGACTTCAGCTTCACTGGCGTTTAGTGTGCCATGCGGTCGAAGGAAGAACCGCATTTTCTTGCGTACCGACCGGTTTCAGAAACAGAATTGGTGGCCTAACCGGGTGCTTAAAAAATACTATCATCGCTTCAAATCAACGCTAAACATCTTTCTTGTCGTAAGTGTTCGTTTCGCCTGTGCACATTAAACCCATAGGTGAATTTAACGTATCTTTGCAGTGTGAGAGGTGCCTAAGCAACTTGCTCCAGTTAGCCACCTGGCTTTTACGAAGTTCCTTTCAAAAATGATCCCCCTTTCTAGCCTGGTAATACATTCAAAGAATGGAAATGAAAGCTATATAGCCTGAAGTAGATTCATATGGTGTTATATCAAAGAGATCTTACTAATACATCGAGCAAAGACAAATGTATACATAGTTGGTGGAAAGAAGTCGTTCTTTCAAACCCACAGTAGAGGCGGAGTAATACGACGTATAAAAAGAAACAACAGAAAAGCGTGCTTGTCAACAAGACATTGACAAAACACGCTTAGAAGTCTTAAGGTAATTTTACTTTCACAAAGGATGATAGTGAAGGAGTTGTAGTAAATCTATGCGCTTCAAAAATCTATCACGTGTAGAGGAAAATGCGCTAATATACATAAAAAATAAAAATAAATAAAAAATAAGGAAGAACAGTTTCTCAAATCCCGAAACCACTGCTGGTAGCGAAAGCCCACTCGGGAAGCGGCGTGCCGCAAACAAATCGGCCGCAGTAAGTGAATGCACGTGACATTCTTGAGCGCAGATATTGGAGTAGGCCCCGCGGGTGCTCTCGTGGACGGCATAGCGCAGCAAAACATTGCGTCACATAGCGAAGCAGCAATGCATCGATCCGGGGCAGTACGTGGATTGCGTGCAATCACTGTTTCGTCCCCCACCACTCCTCCACCCCACTTACATTTTTAGCGTTTTTTTTTTTTCGTTCGGTGTTACCTAATAATTTATGCAATGGCCATTTTTATCACAAGAAGGCGGCTATTTTGATGGAGTATGAGCTAATTGAAATTCTCTGCATGCAAACGTAATAAATTAGGCAGCCCCTTGAAGCATATGACATATATTTAAACACATTTTAAAGCCTGAGCAAGAGATGCGTCCTGTTCCTTCCTGGTTTGTTTGCGAGAAGAACGTGTTAGAGACGGTAGTATCGTTTGCATCCAGGTGACGTAATTTAGTTTGCGGTTGGTGCCATAACCACACTCTGTTAGAATCCACGTGTTGCAGTCTCGTTCCCTAATTCTTTGTCGCGGCTCAAGTCTGCTTCTCAGTCTTGTTATTTATTACAGCGAGTTGTATCCTGGTTTTCCCCTGGCGTGCCCGAAATACATAGTTAACGTGTAACGCCGGAAACAAGTTGTCCTCCATAGAAGCACCGATACAGGAAATGCGTTGTCCCAACAGATTCTGTTAGTACTGTTACTTGGGCTACTTATTCAGAGCACCCTATTTTTTCTACATGAAGTCTTATTCATAGGGTGAATTTTATAAGCTACTTTTATAAGCCGTCAGCCAGGGGCTAACATCTACAGCGTCTCATTAAAATCAGCACCTCTATCTGTCTTTTACTGGTAATAGGAAGTATGCAGACAGTGACATGTCACCGATGCGGAACGCAGTGGCACGAAATGTGGAGTCAGACAAGCCAAAAAGCGGTAGATACATCATAATCCGTTTAGGGCGGAGGTCTGCTGTGACACGACATATCTTAGAGAACTGCCTGAAGCGCTTCTTACTTGTAGTGAGTGCTTCCTAGTTGTGCTTCCTAGTGAGTGCTTCCTAGACTATCTCAAGAGAGTGACGGAGGTGTTTAGGAGAAGTGATGGACGAGAATAAATCAGGCACACTAAAAGCTTCCAGTCATTTCAGTCAGCCGTCGGCAGTGATATTCGTATTATTACCTATTCCAAGGATAATAGAAATTTCTAAAGGCTTTTGCTCGAACATAAATTTCTTGCACTCGTACAGTCTCTCTTCCTGTCGCATTCTGAGTCAGGCCATCGTTTCAAAAAATGCGGCGCGAATACAGTATTACTAACACTAGCCTCGGTCGATGCGCACTCGCTGGCAAATGGATAGACATCACGAATGCCAGTAACAATTCTCGAGCATGCGCTCTTGACGTTATTAAAGGTTAACAAAGTTATGCAGTCGATGGTTGTTACAACGAGTGCGCGCGCGGTAGATCAGCCAGACAGTTAAAGCACATGTGCGCCCATATCGCTGGTGCTTGTTATCAGATAGTGTTTCAAATGTTGAGCGCAAGTACTCGAATGCCGTCACTGACAATGTTAAGCAAAATTTCCGTGGTAATGTATCGAGAGGCAAAGTTTATTTTCTTTCTTTTTTTTTCCTTTCTTCGTCTTTCTTTTTAATTATCCCTGTTCTTTCTTTTTGTTGCATTCTTTTTTTGAGCGAGAGGAGACCCCGCACAGGTTTTTGAGCAGTGTTAAAGACGGGTACTCAGTTCGGAGCATACCGCTGACTGCACTTTGCAGCCGCTCGCGAGTCCCGAGGGAAGGCCAGGCAAAATACACGGTGGCGACGTAGCGATGAACAACAAACGTTTAATTACATCGCTACGAAGCGGTCAGCTCTGCAAGCTTCCTGACGGAGAGCGACACACACTCTAGCTTGTGCTGAAGGCTGCTGAAGGCTGAAGTCCCTTGGCAAGGGCGTCTTTTATATATAATCATTGGAACGCCCTCGCTTCGGAGAAGGAGAGAGCGAACGCCCTCCACGCTTGCGGCCGCCGCTTAGTACATGTAAGCCAGTTCAACGGATTTTCTAAATGCCACTGGTCCAGAAGAGATAAAAGCACTGACGGGGGGGTGTATGGGTAGAGGTTGTGGAGAAGGAAAGATGCATATTTCTGCAGCCCTTATAGGGAGCACGGCTCAGCACTGACGCGCACACGCGCACACATAGACACCGCCGGCGTCTTCCTTGCCGAGGAGGAAAAGAAGGAGCAAATGCATACACGATGCTTAACCATCCCGCTCGCTGAAGGTAGGCAGCACAGGGCGTCGTGCGAGCCGTGGGTAAGGAAGCGAGACGCGCACGAAGGTTAACGTATTTTCGGCCTCCGAGGCGTTTTTCAATGGTTGCGGGTGGCTCGGCGTACTTGAAACGTTCGCGCTTTCGCCATGGCTTTGGCGGCATGACACAAATTATTTGTCACCCAGGCCAGTCGTAACAGACTGCCCCGCTGGGGGAGGGACATCCTCCTCTCCATTTCCTACCTGGCACACAGCATCGGTCCTGCCTCGCTCACGAGCGCCTCCCTGGACTTCGTACTCAATGCAATCATGTGATGTGATTACTGGCTCGATATCATTTGCTCTCACTAGGGCTCGGAAAGCCCATTCAGATTTCTCTTCACGGAAAACAACTTCTCCCTGTGCCATCCGGCACCTCGCAGCTTTGAATGTCAAGCCTGTTTGACGTAGGCGATTTAGCACTGCATCGTCTCGCTCAAATTTACGCTTTCCTGTTGTACAGTCAAAGTAAATGTTTGCTCTCTGCTTGGCTTTAGTTTTTGCCTCATGTGGCGAATCCAATGCTTCATTCAAGCCTTCCTCTATGTGAAGCGTACCCTTCATAATGACCGGATCGTCTACAAGCCATTGAAAGGGCTCTGTAGTGATGCGTACTAGGTTTACTAGCGCTTCCGCTTGATTAGCTGGCTTGTCTACACCTTCACATATGTCGCATGTCCCCACAGGTTGCTCTGAATCGTGGAAATAAACAGTTTATCTTGAACCGGGCTCCTCAGAGCAAGGCCTTGCATGCGACATGCGCAGCATATCCTGGTGATACAGCTGAGGTACGATCAGCTGATCGGACTGAGTTTCCCTGCGTTCTACACAATTTCGCTGCAGTGCAATACATTTCTCTTGAAAGCCTACGTCATTCCGCGTTGCAACGTCGCTTACATCACGCCGGGTGTTTTGTAGGCTCCAGTCCTCATTGTGTTCGGCCATCAAGGAGGAACTCGTATCTCTAGTCTCGTTCGGCTTTGTAATGTAAACGCAGCGACCGAGTCGACTCGTCTACCCGTTAGGTTTCAAGCGCTGTCTCAATCGTTTATTTCGGTTGTGCTGCATCAAGGTCACGCCTCCTACGCACCATCGCAGCTCCAAGGCCGTGTGGCTCCATCTCGCGGTGTCAGTTACTATCTACACTGTGCTCTACCGTAGAGGTGCTACTGATCTCGCAATGCTGCGCTTCTGATTTGTAGACACTCGAACTAATGTGTTCACAATTTCACAACGATGTCACTCGGTTCAAATGCGTCAATCTCAGCCTTCTCAGCGTGCTGCGCCTCTGACTCACGCTCGCCGCTTGAAACCACCGCTTCCGCAACTACTGCCTTTGCAGCGTGCTCATTCGGTTATACCGCGGAGGCTCTCACGATCTCGGCGCGCTGCGCGTCTGACTGATGTTTGCCGCTTGAAACCGTCAAGTACTGTATTCGCAACGAGGTCGATCGGCTTCAACTCGTGGGCCCTTTCGATCTTCGCACGCTGCGCTTCTGACTTAGTTGCATCGCTTGAAACCGTCGGGTCCTGACCTAATAAAGTTTCAGCGAGCTCACAAGCGTTTGCGGAACCGAACTTGCGGCTTCGCACTGTTCCTGTTTCGCGCGTTCATGGTCTTCGTGCTCGTTTTTCGCGGCTCAACTACTCTCGGAGTTCTTTCATCTCTTTGTCCAATGTTTCTTTTTCCTCGGAACTTCCTTGCTTCATGTGTTCCGATCTTGGAATCATATTCAGGAAGTACTTCATCTTCGTCCAATCATTTTCGATATTTAAAATGATTGTACGAACAGCGCCAACCGTCATATCTTCCGCTACGTCTACATCAAGCTCTCAACAGAACTCCAACAGCAGGCCTTTTGCAACCTTCCCAGCTCGAAGGCACATTTTTTTGGACGTTGCTCAAAGCTTTCTCCTGAACCTGGTGCCTTGTTGCCCAAACGTGCTGCTCGAATGCGTTCTAGTTCGGCATCAAGCCGCGTAATTTCAAGTGCGAATTCGAGATTTTTGCGCTATTTCCACTCTTGTCTTTCACGCTCGCGCTTTTGCCTTTCAAGTTCGCGCTCTTCTTTTTCACGTGCACGCTCACACTCTTATCTCTCACCACGGCCGCTGGATGAATGACGGGTGATCGGAACCAGGAGCCGTTCTTAAAGAGCTGTACCATGCCGCAGTGTGTTCTTTAGATGGGCGTTTTTAACGGAAATTTGCAACTAGGTGCGGGTATGCACCAGGAACAAAAATGACACGGAAAATCTGGTTTTGAACCAAAGTGCTGCCGAATCATATCCAGCGGCCGTGCTCTCACGTTCGTGTTTTTCTCTTTCACGTGCACTCTGGCGCTCTTGCCTTGCCCGTTCGCGCTCTTGTGCCTGTATGCCCTCTGCCGAATCGTCTAAAGCCATTCCGAAAGCTCGACATCATCAGTCTCCGGCGCTAGAATAGCCTCGATCAACTCTGGTTCTTTGAGTGTGTCGAACACATCCAGACACAACGCCTTCACAAGCTCCAACAACTCCGGTTTACGCAACTGCTTCAAATTCATGACTGAGTTCAGTGCTGCTTTCTCTACTGGACACACTACTGCCTTGACGCTCACACAAAGTAGGCGACAATGACAGCTTTTACTTTCTTTGTTACCTACGCTGACAATAGCCTGGTAAACTCGGTAGAGAATAGCCTCGCACTCACCAAACCTCGCAGCCAAGAAGCCGGCGTAGACCATCTCGACGCACTGTTGCTCTCACGCAGACAACCAGTGGATATCCGATCGCACCGCTGGCACCAGTTACACACGGGTACCGCTGACCGTGCTTTGCAGCCGCTCACGAATCCCAAGGGGAGGCCAGGCAAAAGGCATGGCGGCGACATAGCGATGCACAAAGAACGTTTAATTACATTGCTACGGAGTGGTCAACTCTACAAGCTTCCTGACAGACAGGGAACTCTAGCTTGTGCTGAAGGCTGAAGTCCGTTGAATTGGGCGTCCTTTATATAGAGTCTTGGGAACATCCTCGGTAAGGATAAGGAGAGAGCGAACGCTATCCTGGTTTGCGGTCACCGCTTGGTATATGGAATCCAGTTCAACGGTTTTTCTAACCGCCACTGGCCCAGCAGAGGGAAAGGCACCGACGCCCATACACGCATACGCAAACACCGCCGGCGTCTTTCTTGCCCAGGAGGTGGAAAAGGAGCGAATGCACAAACGAAGCTTAACCGTCCCGCTCGCTGAAGGGAAACAGCACTGTGGACCCTACGCAGACATGAGGGCTTCGTTCGAGCCGTGGGTCTCTTAGGCCTTTTTCAATGGTTGCGGGTGGCTCGGCGTATTTGAACCTTCCGGGCTTTCACCATGGCTTTGGCGGCCTCACACAAATTGTTTATCACCCAAGCCAGTCGTAACAATAGTGATGAGTCGTATAACCTGCGCAGCTTGATGCAGCTGGTAAACTGCACACTACCGACTCAGAAACAGCACACTGTGATGAAGTCTAAACGTATACCTTTTATAAATGATATCCTACACTGCACCTACTTTTGTACAAACACTTTGCTAACAATGAGCGTAGACCATTGTGCTTTCCACACTGCGGTAAAGGTTATGAACGCGGCATTCTATCGATGTAGTTCTTTACAACAGTCTGCTATAAACACGGAGCCAACATGCAGCCTATAAGACGTATGCCTCTAACACAAGAGGAAAATAAGGCAATTGGTTCCTAGGTCGCATCTCTAAATTTTCTTCCCCATGAAGTTTCATAAGGTCAAGGTAACCTTTTATTAGAAGTACATCATTGGTGGGTGTTAGAACCTAGATTTATTATTATTATAATATTATTCTTTATTATTATTTGGGTATTGCGTCAAGAACCGCCTGTCCGACATTGATGTTGATGACCTTTCCGTGTAGTTCCTCGGATGTGCAAGGATAACGTTAGTCATATTCATGCTCACAGCGGCATTCCGCAGAAATTGCTGCTTTGTGTTTTACTGAGAACGGATCTCTCTTCCTGTTTGCCTCTTCAAGGTGCAGGCAATATCTTTGAGCTTATATGCACACAGTGACATCGTGACACGGATATTAGATTGAACATATAGATCCGCGGTATGAAACTGTTTTACTTCAACGTCGTTTGTAAGGATATGTGGGTGGACAGCTATATCAAGAAATCGCACCGATTTACGCTAGGAGTGCAACTCCTGGTTGGGTCGACTGTGTCCGACCTTTAACTGTGTAGGGCAAAAGGCTATAATTTATGGGCAGCAAATTTTTTTCCTGCAGTATAAGCATGATTAAATTAAAAAGTGCGCCCTATGCTTTGGTGGGCGAACAGAATATACTCTGACTGTGGATTTCATGCTTTCAATCGTAAGAATAGTTCGTCATTTATCAAGCGCCTTCTCTAATGTCATGCTCGGTTTCGCGATTTACCGGCGTCTGTTCTCACGAACCGCCCTGATGTGGGAACTACTTTGTGAATAAGGGTTCAGCAATGAAAAAGCCTTTCAGGCTTACGCATACTTCCGTACACAAATTTATTTATTTATTTATATACCTACTTTACTTACTTACTTACTTTTAGCACCACAGTTTTCTAGCCTTATCTCCGATCGATACCTCGTCTGCTTTTCTTTCTCAGATATATGACAGCGCAACCAGGCACTAATTACAAGACTATACGTCATGTCCTGTATGCTAAGGCTCGTTGTGAACGATTTTTGAAACGCTACGACCCAACACTGCCTCTCTCTATTCATACCTTGTGTTCACAATCACTTGAGGCATCGTCTTGGTATCTGTTTAGAAACCTCATTGTTTAGGCTTTGTTCCGGTACAGACGAAGTGCGGTGCCTGAAAGTCTATATGCGGCCGTATGTCGTCGAAGATAAACGATGGAGCGATTCAGTGAGCGTTGCCCATGAAATTCTAGTAATAGGAGTTGATACCACTTTACTCCACTAAGCCTCTTGTAGAAGACACACACACACACACACACACACACACACACACACACACACACACACACACACACACACACACACACACACACACACACACACACACACACACACACACACACACACACACACACACACACACACACACACACACACACACACACACACACACACACACACACACACACACACACACACACACACACACACACACACACACACACACACACACACACACACACACACACACACACACACACACACACACACACACACACACACACACACACACCTACACAAAAAAGCCTGTGAAAATAAGAGAAGGAATTTGGGACTATTCTGTTTCAGGTGCTCAGTGATGAAAACAGGTGTGGCGTTCTACGCGCCCGCCCGGGCCACTGTATCTTGAAAGCCATCTGCAGCGGGGAGAGTCCGCCTTGCGCTGTGTTTTCGTGGCTTAGTTCGCGTTGATGCGAGCGGCAGCACGAAGGTCGATTCGCTCGCTGCTGCCGCCGCGCTTACTCACTCCAGCGTTTTGACAACGAGTTTCCGCGGCAATCGAGTGAGAGGCGTTCATGTTTGCTTGTGTGCGCGTGACACCGTGCTTGTTATTTTAGTAAGTGTGCCTATGTTTACAAGTTTATACGGCTGATAAAACTACTATCCTTACTTCGTATAGTTGTCCACTAATTTGCTATCGCAATCGATGCTGCTCCTTTCGGGCGAAACTGTAACTTTTTTGCAGTGACAACCCACTTAGAAATACGATTTAACTAAGGGCCTTTGAGGTGCTGTAAATAAAACTGGTCGTTGATTAAATCGTGTTGTAGTGGTCACTGCACTATACTGCAATACACGTGCAACAGCAGGCCACTGCGAAAGTTAACCAAACAAACCGTGATTGTGAGTTTTAGTTTGAAAAAAGGTCTTTTAACGCAGGGCAGGTGACCTTTTGATCTTTTTTGAAGATCAATTTTGTTTATGAGGCTTTATTTCTTTAGGCACATTTATTAACAATGGTCATGCAGCGGCTTTCGAAGTTTTGCCACCGCTTTCTTGATAGAGAAGTGATGCAGCAAGTTGCAGCAATAAAGTGCGATTATATACGAGAAAAAGGAAATGCAGGGAGGTCTACTGGACGTGCGTCCGGTTTGCTACCCTACGCACGGAGAAGCGGGTTAAGAGATAAAAACAGGGAAAGAAGGAGAGTGAGCACTGAGTGTGTCGCTTCATCCGGAGGCGCACATCTCCACCTTGTCTTGTGTCTACTTCCTTGTCCCTTCTAATATATGCGCACTTGTTAAACCTGCAAATATGAACCAACTGGCCCGGCAACCCGTTCCATAAAGATGGGGTGTTGATAAGAAAAGTTATATAGTTTGTTACACTTACGCTTAGGCGCTTTCCTTCTCCCTTTCCTCTTTCTTTTTTTTCCCCGTCCCGCTTACCCCTCCTCCAGTGTAGAGTAGCAAACTAGGTGCAACCTGAGTCCCACTTTGTAAACCATACAAAGACCTGCAGAACACGCTATCCTTGCCTTGACATCAAGGGTGTATGCTACTTTAAGAAACGTCCTTGCCACTACGAGTAACACGCGTTTTACGCGTTACTTGTTACGCGTTAGAAAAAGTAATCTTTCCTATGATGTTGACTGGAGTTCTGCATATTGCGCTGGTACCAAAGCTTTACGTAATGCGTGTCGGATACTTTACGAAAGCACATGCACCGAGTTTTACTCTCAATTTTCAATGACCGTACTTTTTCGCATGCAAGCAAGAAATTGGTATGCTTTTTTTTTTTTTTTTACGAAATGCCGACGTTTATTCCGCGGTACAAGCAATGACATGTAGCTTCGTGATGCAATGTCCCACGAGGGAACGCATCCTACTAACAGCAATATAATCATCATCATCATCATCATCATCATCATCATCATCATCATCATCATCATCATCATCATCAGCCTATATATCATGTCCACTGCAGGACGAAGGCGATCTCCAATTACCCCTGTCTTGCGCTAGTGTATTCCAACTTGCGCCTGCAAATTTTCTAACTTCATCATCCCATCTGGTTTTCTGTCGACCTCGACTGCGCTTCCCTTCTCTTGGTATCCATTCTGTAACCCTAATGGTCAACCGGTTGTCCATCCTACGCATTACATGACCTGCCCAGCTCCATTTCTTCCGCTTAATGTCAACCAGAATATCGGCTATCCCCGTTTGTTCTCTGATCCACACATGGAACGAAAAATCTTAGGATTAACGTTAAGAGACAGGAAGAGAGCGGTGTGGATCAGAGAACAGCAATATAGGCCACTGTTATGTTTGACACTTAAGAACCAATGCATGCGGAACACTATGGAAGAGATACATTTTCTGACTCATTTCGCGTTTATCAGCTGTTACATATAAGTTTCATTTGTTGCCTGTAAGTCAGGAACATGTCTCGAGAAATATGAGCTGTAATCGAACGAGCTTGCGCAATCACGTTGTTTTTTATTCAGGCCTGAATAGGAATATCTCTTTTTCTCGGAGCTACACTGCTACCATCCCTCTGGAATTTTTTTCAATTAGTTTTCGCCTCTTCAAGTAATCTAGATGATGTGACATAATCGCGATATCTACCACCGATGATCGTTTATAAACCTCTTTCCCTTAAATAACCTAGTATATACACACATAAAAAACACTCTACCAACTATGTAAATAATCTTAGGAGCATATTGCACATGCAATATAAAGAAAATGAAAGTATCAAAAACAACAACACAAGAGAAAAAAATGCGGCCAGCTTGACACTCGCGGTGCCAAGTCTGAAGAAACGGCGGAGCTGGGCGACGTTCCTTAGCAACTAGTTGATGTAGGCTCAACGTGGTTTAACTTGGCTTCTTTAGGCAATGTTGGGCTATCAGGGCAAGGCTAGGCTATCAGGTCAAGGCTAGGCTGTCATGGCAAGGCGGCGCGTTGACACTTGGCTTGATTCTCGCGTTCTCGTTATTCCGGATCGGCTCGGCGACGTCTCATATCGGCGGCTATGTTGGCGAGGTAGGCTGGATCGGCACGAAGACTCCGATTCCTTTCCCACGCTCGGCTTGAAGGCGCTTCTCTCGTCGGGCAGCCTCTTCTTCCGGCGTCAAGGTGAGCTTAGGTCGAGCCATATCTCGGTAGAGCGGAGAAATGCCCGGGCGCCACCACGCGCATGCTTTCATTTGCCCGGTCACGTGACTCTGCTGAACACGTGCCATATCTCGGTAGAGTGGAGAAATGCCCGGGCGTCGGCACGCGCACGCCTTCATTAGCGTGGTCACATGACTCTACTGAACACGTGCTCGGCGCAACTATAACGTCAATGTCCAGGCTCCTCTCTCGCGAGCCGCGCGCTATGCTCGCGAGAGACGTGGCTCCTCTTCGATCAACGAGTTTTAGCGTTGCACACCGGAATTTTGCCAAGCTTAAACAGCTCGGTAGGAGCTCGGAACCTCGGTAAAGGAGCCTCGGTAGAGAAAGACAAGACACTATATACATGAGACCGTTATTAAAAACTCATCAATGAGTAACTCGAAGCAACTGTTCTTGCTGTGTAGGAAAATACCAATATGGTGAGCGTCAGTAATGCAAATCATTTGTCTTCTTGACACTTGATTATGGACCCCGAAAGAAGAGACACTGAAGGCACAGTGCTTTCTTAATTTTTGTTGACTTTTGCGGCACATATAGGCGGGCTTGTGCGAGCAACTCCAAGTGGGGAATCTGGCCGTGAATCAATTATAAAGGAATAGAATATCTGATTTAGCAAACCAGGAACAAACAGCAGGTAAGGTGAGCTTTCTGAGGCATCTACAGCAAAGGTCGGGTGTTCAACAAAGCGACAGTTAAACATAGTCAGGAATGTATTTGTGCGCACTTTTAACGCTGTTGGATATCGTCTTGCATGTGCTACCTCAGACAATGGAGCCATACTCAAAGAAATAAAGGCATACAGTTCTGTAAAGATTAAGAATTTTTTCAGGACGCTGGAAATATCTTGATACCAGGCACTACAGAACGTGAACGCGCTCTCCTTAATAATAATAATAATAATAATAATAATAATAATAATAATAATAATAATAATAATAATAATAATAATAATAATAATAATAATAATAATAATAATAATAATAATAATAATAATAATAACCAGGAGGTTTATGTGCTAGTGTGAATGCCACATATTATAACTATAGTTGAAAAGACTTGTCTAGGCTAGATATCTCCCTGTGTGATGGGTGACTATCTTCGAGTTTTTTTCGTACGTGTAGTGAAATTTGTTGTTGTCCTCTAGCTCCCTGTTTCGTTGATTGTCCTTTCCTAAAAGTATATTTGGTATTTTGGGATAGCCGCCAATAAAAAGGGCTGCCTTCTCATTTTTCAACATTTACTAAAAAGAAATACAATAAGGGGGACAAGAAAAAAGAAGACCAACAAATACGTGGTTTACTGAATAGTTATTGTTGAAACCATTTTATTATCGCTTTATAATTAAACATTCGTACGTTAGCGCTCGTGCATGTCCAAGAAAAATAAACCTTGCCACGTCATGTTACTTGAAGATATGCTTAGAAGTGCCGTAGGCAGTCAGCAAATGACTGCAGTACGTCTAAATTAAAGCTCTGAACTGCAGTGGTTCTCAGGCACGATGAAGGTATCAGCTCTATAACGTGGGCATTGTTGTGTAACGATATACTTTATCTGCTCCGGGATGCTGTCACAACGTGGCTAGGCTGTATAGCTTTGCCGATCGCCTTAACTATCAGTGTAGCATTTACCTGGCCATTTTGTCTCCTGCGAGCTTTCTGGTAAGCCAGTTCCCGGACGGCCTTTAATGAAAAGCGCGGGACGACGAGGGTAGCTTCAAATATGCCGTCAATTTAATTTTGCGACGACACAACAAAGTACGAAGTAGAAGTAATTTAATTTAGTCTGGCCTGCACGAAGGCTAAAGAGGACGGAAAGGCGAGGCGGTGTATGGCGTGAACGCCGGCTGGAGACCGTATCAGTGTCAGGAAATGTTTTGTACGGAATTCTTTACACTGAAAGTAAAAAATATTATTACGCAATCTCAGTAAAATGAAAAGCCTTTCAGACAAAACAGAAAGAAGAAAGAGAGAGAGAAAGAAAGAAAGAAAGAAAGAAAAAAAGAAAGAAAGAAAGAAAGAAAGAAAGAAAGAAAGAAAGAAAGCTCACTGCAGGCAAGCGCATGCAAGCGCCCTGGCACGCATAAAAACGAAGAAAGAGCATGTAGCAAATACAGAACAATCATCACCCCCAATCATGTTCTCGCTTCTGTATCAAAGGTCCCTCAAAACGCTTCCGGAACATTCAGTTTTGTAAGCACGGCTACGTAATTAGTACGCGTGTCATATTCTGGAGCGTTGTATCGCTTTTCTGATCTGCCGACATATTTTCACGCAGATGTCAGAAACTCTACACCGCAGAATATGAAGTGTCATAGTGTTTGGGCGTGGGGATATATCATGAGAACAGCACGTCTGCAGGGAAGTTCCGTGAAGGCACATGAAGCGTGACAGGTTTCCAGGAGGAACAAAATTCCGTGTGATCAATAATCGAGGAGGATTTTACGCCCCACAGCTTTGCACCTACACTATGAGACGCGCTTTAGTGGAGGGCTCCGGAGGATTGGTTTCTACCGCTTGGCGTTCCTGTGCATACGACGATATATGACTGCAAGGGCGTTTTCGTAAACCGCAGTTGCATTTTTTGTAACCATTTTTTTGTTTGGTTTCCACTCTTATTGCCTTTCGCCATTGGTTCATACAAGGCTCCGCCCCAACTACTGCCGGTATCGGCAACTCAGCTGAACGGATGTTATGCAATGAGGGGAATCGGAGGAAAATAATTTCACAAAATGCTACTCATAGGCTATATATATACATTGAAATGCGGCCATCGCCCGCTGGAAAAGAAACACGCGACTATGCGCGAAGGAGCAGACCGTCAAAGCAGCGAAGCTACATAGCAGTTAAAAACAGGCTGCTCCATTCAAAGCACGGAGAAATTTAAGCCTTCATAGCACGCCTAAAAGTCGTCGTCGTTTTCTGCGTCAGCTTCCTTTCTTTTTTCAAATTGTTTGCCATAGCAGAGAAGGGAACATAGCTATTAAAGCTTAACAACGTAGGCGGGCTCTTTGCACCTTAAAAACCCAGCAACTACTCCATCGAAGCCGTTACTTTTGCTTAAGTGCATTCCCGCAAAATTTCCGTTGTCATCGCGAACTCACTCCTTAAATTGTGAGCTTACATACACTACATCATCGGGACACGTGCTCTGAAACTTTTCCTGATTGTGACCGCAAGCATCGAAGTAACATCTTTGAACTTCTCGCTCTAACTTTGTGGTTCTCTACCTTTTACTTAAACAAAATCCAGTAGTCAAGGCATCTCTAAAGTTATTGCGCCGTTTGTCACTACATGGGCGTCAAGCTACAAGGAAAACCTTGCGCACGTCTTAAGTATACCAGTGCTCAGAAATAACCGTCGCTGAAGCATTTTTAATGCAGCGTTTTGTATGCCCTCCGGCTTAATGAGTTTACTATAGAAACGGCAGATTCAATATTAGTGTGCATTGTCAATCGCTCTAGTTTCTTATTATTATTCTGTCGCAAGTACCGCACCTCCGGCGTTAGAGAAACAAGACAGGCAAATTCGTGTCAAGAGTATGTGATCTATGCACAATATTGCAGAATTTTAGAGGAAGAACGAAACAGATGAAGCCGTTAAAACAGCCATCTCGTTTACTCAAACGTGAAACATTTTCTGCATACGAGTAAGAGGTGGGTTCTTAATTTGCGAAGCTGGCCAGTGAAGAACCAAGTAAGTACGAATGTATCGGACGGACTCTAGCCAGCTACGGGTGCGATGCGGGCTCATTGGTATGCCATCTTGAAATAATACTATAACGCAAACATTGCGAGGACCCGACGCGAGCACACGTACACACAAAAAGCACCGTGGCTGTGTGTTACGTGCTCCTCTCGCCAGGGGCGTAGCCAGGGGGGGGGGGGGGGGAGGGGTTCAAACCCCTCGACATTTTTTGCGCAACCCCCCCCCCCCCCTCCCACCCTTTTTTCTCGTCGCTTCGCGCTGACATAATTCAAGAAACCGGTGCTACTATCACAATTTCATTCCTGGGCGCTTCCGTTTGGGTTGATAATTTACAGCGAACCATGTCTGCATACGAAAAAAAAAAAAAAACTGTCACGGTGTTTGTCAAGGCTTTGACACTCTGTGAGGTTTTGGGCGAGAATGCGGCAGCCGCATTTTAGATGAAGGCGAAAATGCTCGAGGCCCGTTTAGATTTAGGTGCACGTTAAAGACCCCAGGTGGTCTAAATTTCCGGTATACATTTCCGCCGCTACCCTTCAGGTGCCGGTTAGGCCGCGCTCGCGCAGGATCAAAAACCAGCAATGTACACACGAAGGGGTTGATGACAGCAGTGAAATTCCACTGACTCGCAATAGAATGCACGAAACAGACAGCCGACAAGCATGAATTACTGCTGTGCGCAGTACAGCGTAAGTAAACTCTCGTTGCAGGCGCCGACAGTTCTCGTCGGAGTTCACACGTCCTGAGAAATTGATTATGTTCACTATGCACTGAACAAGAGCGGAGTTCATTCCTGCATCACTAGTACACCAATAAGTCGACATTCTGTGAGGTACAAGGCCGCTTCCTGTTAGCACCGACGTAATTAATGAAGCAGAAATGAGTTGCACGCACTACTTAAAATGCGTACACATGCCATATCTATGCTGTGCGGTGAAATATTCTGTACAATTCTGAATCTGTTGACGTAAAGGCAAATGACGGCTGAACGCTCGCACACAGCGGAAGACACAGCGGTCCATGCACTTGCCGCAGGAAATGCAACCCTCTCGTATGAGGGAGCAGGGCGACGAAAGCTTCGGAAAAAAAAAGCATTACGCGTTCTTGCGCGTATTTAAGTTTCCTAGCGCAAAGACGCAGCGAACAAGCTATTGCTATGGGAGTAGGTATATAGCCTGGTCACACGTGCATTTTCACGTGTATAGCCGTCCTTGACTTGTGAAACGCACTTCGCCCCGACGAGGACGACGCCATCTACGCTTAACGGATATTAACAATTAATGATGTCCTCTCCGATCGGGTGGGTCGTCTCAATGATGCGTTTTCGAAGACTGGTCCATTCATTGGCGCGATGAGAGACCGTTGCTCCAAACGCCCACTGTACCTGTCGTACTTACTGTATTCTACTGAGCTTACTTTACGTTTTACTTAATTTCTTCACAAGCACACGCGAGGGGGTAGTCCCATGTCCTTGATATACATGTATAGAGCCTGCTTAAACTACCGATATTTATTATCGAACACGTCACAGGGGAAAGCAGACATTTGCCCTCCCCCCCCCCCCCCCCCCCCCCCTCCCGAAAAAAATTTCTGGCTACGCCCCTGCCTCTCGCGTCCTCGTCTTGTTTACGCCACTCTAGTATTCCGCGACGCCGGCCATCGCCGGTTGCAAGAACGACCGCAAAAACAGTGCGAGTCGCACACTATTATACCGCCCTTTGTGAACGTGCTGCAGACATTCGAAAATGGGCAGAAAATGGATGAGTGCATAATGGCACGCCGCGAGCTGTCGGCACCGCGTCGTCACGGGCAAGCCGCCGTGCGCAAGATGCAGGGGGAGGCGTGCGGGCAACCCACGCATATGGCCTCTCTGCGGGGGGACGGCCTCAGGTGGCGCAGTCGCGATCCAGCTGCCACTCGACACGTCTCCCCGCAACGGCGGAGGCTTTGTGCTGTCCAGCCGCGACTCGTGCGGCGCGTGGCGGACGACTTCTGCCGCCGCGACATTCGGCTGTTGCGGGCAGCCACTCGCTGGTCCTGCGCAGCTCTGTCGCGTCGCGCGCGACGCATTCGGCAAAGCCTACGCTCGCTACTAGGGGGGTTTCGACGAGAAATTCGATGTCGTGTCCTGCTTGGAAGGAAGCCCTGCGAATGCACGTTTCGACCGCATTGCGTTTGCGATCGCTGAACGGAGCGGCCCTTTCAGGATAAATGTAGTTTGTTTCTTATAGGAGGTTTTGGGTTGGTGTTAAATCAACTAAACTATACCTGAACTGCTTCGATGTTAGCCCAATTTCGGGATATTCTATGCGAAAACTTTAATGCTGACGACTTCAGTTCTTCCGTTTAGCTTTTCTTTTTTTTGTCAGCGGGAAGGTGCATGTATGGCAGTACCGCCCAACTGTTGATTTCGAACCTCTCCTTTTCTCTCTCTCTCTCGCTCCCAACCCCTCTTGGAAAAGAGATTTTGTTTTTCTGTTTTTTTTTTGTCGTTTCTTCTTTTTTTTTTCATTTGATGTGGCTGCTAAAGAGGGCATCGGTGTGTGATGGGACGCATTCTTCGCATAAAGCCCAAAGCTTGTACTTGACGTTTTAGGTCGATTAAAGGACATTCGCGCTACTGTTAAGGGAACATCATGGTAGCCGATGAATATGCAGCTTAAAGCATTGTTATGTTCAATGACACGGTCTGACGTGTTAGGCTCATCGTCAAAAGAACGCTAGAGGTGTTCTCTCGTAAAAACGAAATTGTAAAAGCAGTTCACTAGATTGCACAAAGGTCGAAATAAAGATTAGTGATGAGATGGGTAGGCTTGAACAAGCAAGAATAACAGGCGACATGACAAGAAAAAAATATTTGGGTAAATAAAAATAACAATAAAATAACGTTGACAACAACTGACTGTATTATGTAAACAAACAAACAAACAAACAAACAAACAAACAAACAAACAAACAAACAAACAAACAAACAAACAAACAAACAAACAAACAAACAAACAAAAGTTTCAGAAATCCTAGCAATGTCTGCGTTTATTTTACAAGCACACCAATGTGACGTGCGGTGCCGAATATCATTTTAATATCTGGGAAATTAGCCAGCTGCGTTCGTGTTCGGCACATGCACTAGGACCCATGATGGCATCAAAAGCCAATTGGACGCAATTTGCATACATCATTTGAAAGCTTTGAACGTGGTATATTATTATTATTATTATTATTATTATTATTATTATTATTATTATTATTATTATTATTATTATTATTATTATTATTATTATTATTATTATTATTATTATTATTATTATTATTATTATTATTATTATTATTATTATTTGGTTTGTACGCATATACACTCAAGGACACGATGGAAATAGGCAGGGAGCAAGCTGACAACTGCCACCGAGAGGGGCACAACACCTGCCTACTCTTTCAGGAGGAGGGAATAGAGGAAATGAATATAGGAGGAAAGAAGAGAGGAAATAAAGAAATGATGGAGACATAGACAGGACAAAACAAAAACACAAAAAACACATTAAGAAATGTTAGCAGGGCTCGATGGGCCTGGTGACGTCGAGCAGCGCACCCCCTTGGAAATAGGTAATCGTCAAGGGTTGCACATTGCAGTCCAATAAGTCTATATTCTTTAATTAGCAATGCGCGCTGCTCAACAAATGCGGGACACTCTAAAACGAGATGTTCAAGTGTCTCACAGGAGCCACGAAACGTACACGACGGGCTGTCCATACGTCCTTGTCGGTATAGGCGTTCGCGCACCAACACAGATCCTGCCCTTAACTTATATAACAGTGCTCTAGCACGATAGAGCAAGCCTCGACGACGAACACGGGGAGGGAACGATCCGTCTATAACATGCCGGTCTGGGTGCTACTTTAGGAGGTGTCGGCGTATCAGAAGACGAGCGTTTTCATACATACAGGAAATGTCAGGGCAGTCACATTCGTGGTGAGCACAACTTGAAGCGAGGCGATCAGCCTCTTCATTTCCAGCGATGTCCACGTGCGAGGGCATCCACTGGGCAATGAAGTAATTCCACTCCACACGAAGTAATTTTGCAGGCAGATTCTTGGATACTGCATAAAATTGGGCTATCGGCATCTTGTCTCAGTCTGCTGAGGGCAGCATGGGAGTCTGTAAGAATGACGACCTTCAAAGCGTTTAATTCTTCGTGTATGTACTTCAGAGCAACATCAATCGCTGCCAGTTCTGCAGTTGTTGATGAGGTTGGATGAAGTATTTTAAACACCCGTCTGATGTCAGTCGAAGGGCAGAAGAAAGATGCAGAAGCGCCTTGGGCATCGCTGCGTGCAGATGCGTGGGTGAATACTTTAATATAATCTCCAATTTTTTCAAATAGGTGGAAATGGGCCAATTGGAAATGTGCTGAAACAGGCTTGCTAGACCTTTTGTGTATTTCGGGAATTGATAGATAAATGGGGAAGGAACATTTGTTGTGCTTTTTCGGAGTTGTGAATGAAGTAGTGTTTTCTGAACTGCGAGTAATGTCCACAAACAATGTCGCCATTTTCCCCATGTGAGAAAACTGGCGCTGAATCAGCCGATTAATGAGTGCTTCCTTTGGAGATGATTGGCGGCGTTAATGCGATTGGCATTATTATTATTATTATTATTATTATTATTATTATTATTATTATTATTATTATTATTATTATTATTATTATTATTATTATTATTATTATTATTATTATTATTATTATTATTATTATTATTATTATTAAAGTAACGAGACAGACACAGAGCTAGGATTTGTACAAGTGTAGAGTGTTTATTAAAGAGCTTGACGAGGCACGTGGCCGGAGTGGCAGGGCTCTTTTCTCTCGCGCTTCGTTCTGAACACGCCGCGAGGTGCGCGAGTGTTGTGCTTGAGGAACCCGTGTGACGCGGGTCCGACTTCACCCAGCACAGGATAAATTGTGAGGGGTCCTTTGTCCTTGAAGATGTGGCATATACCCAGTGGCAGGTGCCCAGTGACCCAAGTTGGTTGGACGGTGGGTTTCCAACCCTGTCAGCTCAGCACAGCAGCCCGTTGTTCTGCCCATTAGACATGGAGAGCTCAGATACGGACAGGAAAACAAACGGGCAAACATGCCGCAAACTGGGTGAAGTTCCCAAAGGGTGCTAATGGCATTAAAAAATGTATTAACTACCATAGGCGTTCACTAAGTCCGGTGGATAGCAAAAAGCACAATAATGCCTCTTAAATCGCTTGAATGCCAACGAACGTTTTCTATTCCTATGTCAGTACAGCGCCCGCAAACAGCACGAAGTCAGCCGCGCGTTTTCGTTTCGTTTAGTATATGGAGTCACAAGTGGAAAATGGCAACGAACATTAAAAAAAAAGAAAAAAAAAGCTAACGATGACGTTTACAAACAAGAAAACGCCTTTGAAGTTTGCTTGTGGAAACGCATGCAAACGCATGCATAAGTAAAGTTAAATGTTCGAATATTATTATTAGATCTAACTCAACTTGGCATAACTGTATCGTCATCTGCAGGAAATCAGTAAGATGGCTTGGTTACTAAAAACGCAGCTAAAAGCTAGGCGCAATTAAGAAATGCAAGTCGGTGGCACGTAAGAATATGGGTTCGCTCCATACGCGAATTTCCTTCTGTGATCTGGTCTTCTCACCACGCGTACAATACATGTAGATAAGCTCGAATCCGTACAGAAGGAGGCGATTGGGTTCATTTACTATTGCTGTATACGGCCGTCACCCTTGTCATAGGTCGACCAGTTGTTGCTTGAATCGTCGAAACAAAAGAGCACGTGTCAGTGTCTTATCATGCTGCACCAGATTGTTCACGCATTATCGCCTATTCACGCGCTTAAAACATCAGCCGTTAAGTTCACCCGACAAATTCGACGTACTAAATCCTTAAACACTTCCATGTTGATATTACATCCTGATTACTTCATGTATTTTACCCTCAAACTTTTCAGAATCGTCGGCAGCACACTGCATGCCTGTCGACTCGAAAGTTTTGGGAAAGAGCAGCCCAGTCATGTTTTTATTTAAAGAATTACAGTGTCTGTTGAAGCGCGCGCTGGGTCTATTTTTGTGTATGCTTTTTTTCACGGTCATCTTATTTATGTTTGTATTTCTCTCCCGACTTTTTTTTTTTTTTGAACACAAGGTCTTCTTGGGACTTCAGATGCATTTGGGTTTCGTAGGATCTGGATATCTGGCCATTTTCGCCTCGTCAAGTTAGACGATTTGAGGCCTTCTAGTGCACGTAGGACGACGAAAAAGGCATCAAATTAAGCTTGGAACGAAAAAGACGCACCAAGATAGCGTAGAGCTATATACCGAGCAGTAATAATGCGCTATTCGTGCGAAAAGACCGAAATGAAACCCAGATGCGCTTGTTCAAACTGCATGCGCCTAAACGAGGAATAGGTAGCGTGTCTTTACTCGACGAAAAATGTAGGCCGATCCCTAGTCTTAACAACAAGCCACGAGGTACATTATTACGCCCAAGACATTGTCTTCCTTCGATGTCATCTGCTCTTGAGTCGTCCTTATTTTTAAAAAATAATATTGCGCGAGCGTCGACCGCACGAAGTGTCAGTGGTTTATAACGGCGAGATCAGCAATAGTGCGTGCAAACGCACAAAACACTCTCCCCTGCGAGCGTCGTCTGCTGTGTGGTTCACTTCAAGGAAGAGTACACACCCCCTAGCTTTGTTATACGTGAGGCCCCGTCGCTCAAAGACTATACCTTATGTGTGCTGATAAATTGCACCCCCCCCCCCCCCCCCTTATCCTGTACCTGCGGCTGGTCTGTCTGAAACGCAGCCATATTTTCAAATAAATAAATAAATAAATAAATAAATAAATAAATAAATCTTAACATGTAAATAAATAGATAAGGACGAGTTGATTTCATAACCAAACTAGGTTGCCGTTGAGGCTGCAGCAGCTGAGTGCCACAGGAACAGTCGAAGTATTTAGAAATATGTGCGCAAGTATATGGCATTAAGATGTGTCGCATCCATAGAAAGATCACGTTTCGAGGACATAGGCCAAAAGGCAAGAAGATGTTTAGCAACGGAAGAACGCGACACAGCTCCACCAACGCGAACACAGCATCTAAACCTTCAGACGCCCCAAACCTCTCGCGCGACGGCACGGCGAGCCTCAAAATGCTAGTTGGTGTTCCGCGATGAACGCGCCCATTCGAGTACGCAATTAAATGGGCCAAAGTACCAAGGATAGCTATTCGGTTTAAAACGCCAAAAATATATCCGAATAAATTAGTTCGGTTTATTAAAGAGGGGGCACTTGGCGGCCCATATTTGTTGCAGGGAGGATAATTAGGTAACGTTCACTGCTTCGTTGCGTAATTCCGCAGAGAACGGTGCCGGCAGGAGGTACATCTGCAGGAGTCGCACAGATGGCTGGGCGTATATGCCGACTCGATGTATGTGTGCTGTCCTGTGTTGAGCCACCTCGGGCGATGACGTAGTTTCCGTGAAATGCAAGTTTGCGGGCGACCTTGAGAAAAACCGCTTCTGCGGTAATAAATAAAGCGTGTAATTCTTCCTTCCGGCGTGATGTTGTCTAATGTAACGTACAAACGCCGTTGGAGCCCGCAGCTTTCTCTGCACGGCATGACTGATGTTAAGTACATATATTTCAGCTCACCGAAGGTAAACTTAGTCAAGCTGAGCATGTGGTGACGAAAATATATACGAACCATCTAATTTTGCGAGCGGCACGTAACATTCAAATCGACGACAAGCTAAGCGAGGCCTGGTTTGCAAGTTCGTCAGCAACCGCTGTTTCTGGCACGCTGCGAGGTGTGGAATGGACACGAAACGGAATGCTCTGCGCAAACGGACCACTTAAGGACCGGACAACCGACTAGAGCACTGCACGGGCTCGGGCTTACCCAAAAGCCCGGGCCGGGTAGGACATTTTTGTCACGGGCTTTGGTCGGGCTCGGGCACGGCATGTGCTTTTTGATCCAGGCCTGGGCCGGGCTCGGGTATTTTCACGCGGGCCCGGGCCGGGCTCGGATTTTCTGGTGGTGTGCATGTTACGTGCAGCGAGTTATCCTCGCGCGTCTCGACTCTGAAAAACCTGTTGCCCCGGCGCAGCTGGAAGCTAGCATTGCTAATCCTGTGTACTTCCCTTTTCTTCCTCCGTCGTATATTTTGCGCTGTTGGAACAGAATGTAAAAGTCCAGGAAAACCCTAGTCGCCTAGGATGTCATTGTATTCCTTACCTGAATCAGTGTAATTAATGCTTTCAACGCGGTGCAAGTGCGTTTGCGACTTGCTGATTCTTCAAAGGCGAATTGGTAAAACCATGACTGGTAAAATAAGATAATTCGTCACGCGGCTGAAATATGGCACTGCGTCCATCCATGATTGCACGCATGTTCTCAACCGGCCGCTTAGCAGCAGCTCATTACGCTGCACCATGGAGGAACGAGAAGCTTTCTTTTTTCTCCATTTACTCCATCCACGCGCTGCGCTCACGACCGGTCGTGGCTGTGCTTCGGCTATAGTGTACTAGAATACGTTTGAGTGGGACAAGTGGCCAAGACGGCACATGCTTTACAGTTAGGCGCCCGACGTGGAAAAATACTGTGGCAGCGCTGCGATAGAAGTGGATTGGGCCGCATCAAGGTCGCGCCGTGGGAAACTGCTGGCGATACTGCTCGGCAGGGTCATTCGTACTACTTCGCGCGCTGGTGTTTGCGTTCAGACCGCTCAAATGGTGTTCATAATTGCATATTACATGTATTTATGCCTTAAGAATAAATTTCTTCCATTCTCTTCTTTATTTTATTTTTTAAATGCCGCTCAGTGATCTTTTCCGGTCTCGGGCCGGTTTCGGGCCGGTTTCGAGCTGTGCTCGGGCCTGGCTAGCTCGGGCCTAGAGTCAAGGGGTGGCGGGCCGGGCGGGGCGGGTATCGTGAAATATTTCCGGGCCAGGGCCTGGCCCGGGTTTCGCCATAAAGCTTTTGGTCTGGCTCGGGCGGGTAGCCCAACGTAAAAATGGGCCCGTGCAGTGCTCTACAACCGACCATATAATGAGGGGAATAGGCAGCCTTGGTGCGCAAAATTTACGCCAGGGCCTTCCATACTTCTCCGGGTGCCTGCGCATGCTATAGAGGGGACTTCTCGCAATTATGTTATGCTCCTCGAGTGTTCCCCTGCAGCTGTAGGCACATTGTGCTGGTCTTCTAACCGCCATTAACCATCCGTATTCCCTATCAACAACAGCATAACCATTTGCAATAGGTCCAAGTTTTGTTCACTTCGGAGGCAGAACGGGAACCAAACTTAACTGCATGCCCCTTTTCAGCCTCCTGGTCCTCGGTGTAATAGTACCGACTCTAAATCACTATAAATCGACTGCTGTAACGTCTTTCTCATAAAACGTCCCATTATTTTGCGACGTGATTGTAAACAAAACACATTGCGCTTTTATTTTATTTTTATATTATCGGCATGTCGTCTTCAATCAGTGAAAGTGCACTTTTTTTGAAAAGCCAAGCAACATGCCAGGGGGAGGAATCAAGATTGCGCTATTGGAGAGGTTTTTGTCTGTAGGCGCCATCTTGAAGTTGATCAATTCTTAAAATAATTGTTCCCGTCCCTTCTTTCGTTGTTCTTGTTTTTATTGCGTGCCTTCCATATGTGCTACTTGCCGCTTTTCTTTATGCCTGCTTGAGTTACCTATTGTGTTAATTTATTTCCAAAGCTACTTGCCCAACAGTGATTGTAATTGGATGAAATTTTCCACGCACTGCGCCCGTGCGTCAAATCATTGATGTGCAGCTCATCCTGGTAGCGAACCTCGTACTTCTGAGCGTGTAGTCGTAAAAAAAGTTATGACGTAAGAACTGTTCGTAATGTTAGCCAATCATGATGCCGTACATAATTAATTGATAGCGTGGCCGGCCAAAGGCAAAAAGCACTTACGAACGAAAAACTTCGTGGATTAGACCCCTGGGTCACAAGATGATCTTACGCTGTTCGTAAGAGAAAATTTCAGTCAAGCCAGTTGCAGGACATATCATTAGCGAAGGCGGGCGACCAGTGGCAATTAATAAAGAATTTTTTGTGAATTATGCCCCTGACTCCGAAACAGGGCCGGTATATGATGTAATGATTCATTTAGCTCGATTCTATAACCTTTTTTTTAATCATCTGCCGTTCATTTCCGACCGATCCCGGTGATAATGTGGGCGGAGCGCCGCTCGAACCACCGACTAAGTTCGAAAAGGAATAGCATTGGAATATAATCCAATGACCACATGCGAAGCATATGGGCCGGTTTTCAATGGTGTGTCACGGGTTCACAATAGATGGTCCGGTGGGCGAAGAAGGATGGGGCACCATGCGTGAGGGTGGCGGCGACGTTTAGAAGGACCCGGTGGTCCGGTAGGCGTCAGAAACAGATGGGGCCTGTGGTCTGGCAAGAACGGCAGCGTAAGTTATTGGCGTAGTGACAGGCAACGCCGGAGGGGCAGCTGGTAGTGCCTGGGCGAATTGCGTCTCAATGACGTGACGAAGAGGTGGGTCTAAAGATGACGGCGCTGGCTCAGGTGCGTGGGCGACAAGGGAAAGTTGACGTGCAACTTCCTCGCGGATGAACTGCTTTATGTGTGATAGCAAAACGGTGTGATCAGCAGTGGCGTCTTTGGCAAGGGTGGAAATATCTGCTGCATCTTGAGCAGCACGGCGCGTCGACGCACGCTGCTTCCGCAGCTCGTCGTAAGTCTGGCAGAGTTGTATCACGTCGGCTACCGTCTGGGGGTTCCTAGCGACAAGCATCTGAAATACATCGTCGTCGACTCCTTTCATGATTTGCTTTATTTTTTCTCCTTCGGTGAGAGATGGGTCGACGCGCTTGCACAGGGAGAGAACATCTTCGATGTAGCTTGTAAACGTCTCCTCCCTGCGTTGGACTCGACTGCGCAAGCGCTATTCCGCGCGAAGCCGGCGCACGGCGGGACGACCGAAGAACTCCGCGACGGCTGCCGTGAAGGTCGACCAGTTCGTGATTTCGGTTTCATGGTTTTTGAACCAGAGGCCGGCTACATTAGTGATGTAAAAGTGAACGTTCGTGAGCTCGGCGCGGTCATCCCATTTCTTACAAGAGCTCACTCATTCGTACTCGACGATCCAATCCTCGACGTCCTGGTCGTCGGTGCCGCTAACTATAGGTGGGTGACGTTGTCCGGGCACGCCAGCACAGTGGATTGTCGTTGGCATGGGAGCAGCTTGCGATGGACCAGGTTCAGTCATGGTGAAAGCTGATGGTAGCGTCCGGCTGCGAACTTCCAGGATGAACAGTACCCCGCACCTACACCACTTAAAATGGGGGTGTTGGTCTTCAAGCAGGCCTGCACGTGGCGTTGCAGAAGGCTATTCAAAAGGCAGGTCTGGTTACTCGCGAGCGCGAGCTAGAGCGCGAGCTAGAGCGCAACAACAACCACCACTCATCGTCGTCTTCTTTTCTCAGACATCGAAGCGCAGTCATTCGCCTTCAGTACAGTTATAATATCCCGGCCCAAGTGGGTGTCAGCCGACTGAGCCAAAAGAGCGTGGAGTATGCGCGATATCGAACTATTCTGTCGGGTTGAAGTGGGCCGAAAAGCCGGTTATGGTGGGAGTGATGACAGCGTTTAGAAGCCCTATAAAGTGCCGCCGCAGTGGGTTCTGCACTTCAGTGGTTTGCTTAGAAAAAAAAAACGCCTCCATTCCACCCTGTGAAAGTGGATGTACAGCTAAGCTGTTGCCGATGTTAGCAAAGCACCACCACAACAAGCGACGTACGTCACGGGCGTACGCACGTGGACGGAAGTGCAGCATACATGCTCATTCCTCCAGGCCCTCCGCCAAGCGCAAGTGCTTTATTGAACTAACTCAATTGTTCAAAATAACTTGCGTCAGAAAATTCGCAAAGTACGACTTACGCACAAGCTACAGACATGACAGCTTGGGATTGTAATTCGAATATACGAGAATAACGGCATCGTCACGTGACGATATCAGCCGATGGAGGAATACGATGACGTAATCACGTCATGTGACGTCATCACGTCACGTGATGACGTCTTCGTCAAGTGATGATGTCACCTGATGATGCCATGTGATGCCTCTTGGAGTAGCAGCACATCGCACAGTGTGCTGCTTCCCGCTTTTTTGCACGGACTCCGGGATCAGCCCACATTTTTGTGTGAGCGAGAGCCGCGCACGGGGACACAAAAAATCCCGACCAACTTCGCTGTAAAAAGAAGAAAAAAAAAAGAGTTCATGAACACTGCGCGCTTGGAATGAAAAATAATGTAACCGGACTGAATGGGCACCGTGCATGCAGCCAGATGAAGATGAGAAAAAAAATATAAATAGAGGAGGCTTTTTCTATCCGCAATGAAACTGCGAATCAGTGTGCGGAAATAATGATAATGCGAAAGGGCAAAGGGAATACTGTCTGCTTTTTCGAGAATTTGTTGTATAGCCAGCTAGATGCGAGCAGTCGGATTAAGGGTGCAGTGCGCGCACGAGGGACATCGCTGAATGCACAGAATTCATTTCCCAAGGAGCAAAAATATATTTTTATATTGTTTGTTTTTTCTTTCGTCTTGGGTGGGTGGGAAAGGAGTAGTTAGTCTGCAGTTTTCCTGATTGCATTAGCTTTGTTTGTTTTTTCTTAATCACACTATGAGCTGCATCGTTAATGCTTGTGAGCACACTTTAGTGAGGGTGGTGTCTGGGCGCCCACAAAAACCGAACACTATTTTGCTGGCGATAGTGGTAAGAGCAGTTACTAACGTGTGGCAGGAATAACTGGCGTAGTGACAGAGAACAAACACTCATGTGGGTGGAGTTTTCGCGTGCGGATGAATGAGAAAACGTCCAGCCGCGCGTGCTAACACTGTTACTGTGTTCTTTTCTCTGGCCACTTTCTAGCAGCATCTTTTCTCTTATTTCACCAGTGAAATCAGTAAACATGGGTTGTGTGATACTTCTAAACCATGCACGTGAAACCAACCACATCTCTCCTCGCTCGGCATAATTGCTGGCGCCTTATGCACGATTCCCATGAAAGTTGGGGCAGCTAAGGGCTGAGTGCAGGTAGTTGTCTTTAGTAGCGACTACCTATAGTCACGCAGCGGTGTCTCGAGAAGTACTCTGTATATCAGTCACACATTTGCTCTTTTTTCTGTCTTTTGATCCTGTAGCTTCCCTTATTCCGTTTTATTTATCCAACAAAATTACGTTGTTCTCAATCTTTTGGTGTCTCCTGTGTGTTTGCTTTTTTTTTCGTGAGAGGACGACTCATGGTTCTCCACGAAAAGCTGCTGACGCTTCTTTATATTTCTTTCCGTACAAAAAAAAAAGAAAAAAAACTATTTGCTCGTCTTGTTGTAATACTTAGCAGATGTATAAACTGTACAACCTTGGGTAGGCGGCGCTACTGTGCCTAGCAAGAGTGCCGCCTTCTTGAAAAAATGCACGTCGGGTGTCGTGTCGGCGCTTCGTCGACAGTTGCATGTTTAAATTGTGTCAGCGTGCTCTTTCATTGCTCCACCGCAAGAGCTGCGCCCTGCACTGTGGCCACTGCTGGTAGCCCACATCAAACACATTATTAGATCCCAGCAAAGGGACTCAACATCAATATCTGGGACTCAGAGGGACTCCAACAGTGACGACTCAGACTAAGAGTCGGTGTGAAATAAAGTTTTTCTCTCTCGTTGCTCGCACCGCTCGCGCTGTGTTTTGAACGGTAGCGTGTTGAATGATTGGGAAAAGGCAGTGTGTAGACTCGAGTACGATTTCCAGGAGCAGTCTGGCTTGCGTCATTTTTTTTTTCGCGGCAGGAAGCTTAAGGCGATAGCATCTGCCTGCGTCTCTCATTTAGGACGTTGAGCAAAATGTGGGCATAGATGCGTTGACAAGAGCTGAGTGTGTGACAAGAGCTGAGCTACAAGATGCTCTACAACACCGAGCTCGAGGTCAGTTTGCGGACAGTTCCGGACTTGTCTATCCTTTTCCAATTGCCCGAAAATCTGTAGAATTTCATGGACGCGTTTCGGCGTTTCGTATCCTCGAAGCTGTTGTGGCAGTGAACGACACAGCAATATACTGTGCACCAGGCTTGGAGGATTGCGATGCCGCATACCCCATCGTCAAAATGCAACCACCAGCAAGCACTCGTGCCAACGCAGACGGGCGCGTGGCCGCTCCGACGAGGCAGGGTGCGACCATCTATAATCGAATCTGTCCTCAAGGAGAGCGAGCGGCGCTGATGTGAACCATGAGCTTGCCTAGTCTGAACCGAACTCTGATATTCCAGCACACGCGGACCGGCTATCAGTATGCGAATACAAGCATAAACACGGAAACATTCGCTGGGAGCATGACTGTATGCCCTGGCGTCCTTTCGAGCGCGCGAGGCACGGTCAATTTCCTTGATGTGCTCTTGACAGTGTAGCAATGTAAGTTTAGATTGTTGCTGTACTATGACATCTGTGTATCGCTGTTTACATTTAGAACATCAATAATTAGCCATATCTGATCCAAAAACATTTTTACCGTTAAGCACAACTGTCTTTCTTTCTTTCTTTTCCTTTTTTCTTTCTGGTGCCACAAGTTTACTGCTGCGTCTTATTGCGCGTGTGTGTGTGTTGGGGGGGGGGGGGGGGGGGTTAGGGTGCGTGCGTGTGTCCCTTCTCTTTTTGAAATTTTTAGGCATTCTCAGCCAGTGGCTATATCGAGCTGGAAGCCACCGCACATCCGAATGGGGTTTCCTGTACACGACGTTTGTGATTTAGTTTATAACGTTGCTTTAGTTGATATGTTGGCTTTTATCGCATTTCGTAGAGACGAGAAAGTTGCTGAATTATTCACACTTGTGCGCCATCGCGCTTTGAGCGACCGCTTCATCCCGTTTGAAGTGGTCCCCCTTTGTTTCTTTTTTTTTTCTTCAGTTCCTTGTGCTGTCGGCGGCAGTGGTTGGAAAAAGTGCCAGTGCGTTCTTTTTCTTTACCCTCTCCGCCACAATTTTTGTTCCGCGACGCAGGCCTGACCCATGTCCTTCGACTTATCGACGGACCATTACCATCCCTTAATGTAGCCGCCGGCATCCGTACTTTTGATGGGCCTCTATCTACGTCGACGTTCAGTATACATTATCGAGGCCGCTCCAATCTTCGTCTCTTGCAAGCAACGTATACGCTGTGCGAGCCGCGTTTTATAGTTTCGTTCTTCTTTTTGATTTTTCTTTTGTCCCGCAGGGGGAGCTCTGTACTCTGTAATGGGCACAGGGCCGAAGGGCTGATGTGGGCAGGGCAAGTCTATTGCTCGCGAGCAGTTGCGTTAGACTATAGCCGGCGAAGTGATGCGCTGTTCAGCCATGTGCTACCATCGCCTGAAGGATCGCCGTTTGCTTGAAGGCTGACGCTTTTGCAGAAATTAAACGTTGTTAAAGAACCCCAGGTAGTCAAAGTTAATCCGGAGCCCTCCACTACGGCGTACGTCATAATCAGAACTAGTTTTGGCACGTGAAACCCCAGAAAGAAGAAGAAATTAAACGTTTTCAATGCTGAAAGTCACTTCGCGGTGTAAAAATATCACAAGTAAGACGATCCATCGAGACGGACGGAAAATGAACACATCTGATCAACGGACAATTTCAATATTTACTTTTTGCTTTTACCATCGTGTATAGATTTCCGTTTACCTCCTATTTCATCTTACTCATTTCGATAATTCAATGTTCTCTTCACCGTGTGGCCTGGTATAATGGAGGGGCTATGCCAGCCAGCCTTTCTTAGCGAACTATCCAGCTGTCCCTCGGCACGCGATGCACCCCGATGCCGTTTTCGCAGGTGGTATAAACCACTCGCTAGCGTCGAAATATGTGGAGTGACTGGGAACACCAACGCATGACCTGAACCGCAGTTGGCGATGCTTAAAGGCTAAGTGACATTTGTTACTGACAAGAATCCTTTCGCCTTTGCAATGCATACTTCTCAGGTCACTAACGCATTGAACTTCAACGCTTAAAGAGCGGCAGTCACTATCACTTGACTGGAAGAGGAAGAGAAGGGTAATCGGCGATGCCGGCGAAAACTTTATTTAAGCTTCGGGGAGGTCAGCAATACTTTACCGCCGTGAGTAAGAGCTGCAGGAATTCCATACTGGGGGCTCGTATTTGGCTGCATTCTTGAAGCGAGCATAGGAGATGAGACAGCGTGACCGTTTGTTTTATTCCGAACTTGGGACAGTCAGACAGAAGTTGTCGCTTCAAAGAAAAAAAAAATGTCTGCTGGCAGCATTTCAGTCGCCTTGGCGCACACCCTTATAGAAACCGGAGTCATCGAGACGCAATCTGAGTGATCTTAAGTGCGGAAATATGCAGCCAGGCATCCGTTTAATCATCATTTGCGAGCGACAGACCGCGAACGACGAGAGCCAGGAAGGCGAGTCTAGCATTTCTTCTGACATTCCGCACGTGGGAAACAAAAGAAGGAAACACGATTCCGGCCTACTGCCGCGAAATGCAATGTCACTGCTCGCGGTGTACTTACACCCACGCGCCTCTCGGATACAAGCGAAGCCACCGCGTCTTCGACGAGCGGTGGGGAAACCGGCGTCACCAACTGTTCGGCGGCTCCGACTCATCCTTTCGTAGCCGAGCTCTCCAGCGGTGTTTCGTTTCTCCTCTCCACGTGATGTCGTGCTGTGTACACGCAGCGGCAGGCGCGCGCGCGCGTGCGTATCACTTTGCGCCGTCGGTCCAAGTGACAGGAAGCAGGTCGCAACCCCCCTCCCCACCTCACTAGCCCCCTCGGTGGCCTCTGGGGCCTCCCGGGGGTCCATTGAGCTCCGCTCGCTCCGCGGTTGCGTGGGCGCACCACCTACGCCTGCGGCGCCCACTGGTCAGCGCGCTCGATGAGCCGTGCTTGGTCACCCTGCGCTGGCGCTGTCCAGACATGGCGGTCAGTGCCTGGTTCGATTTCTGGCTCGGCGCTCTCGTGGCGCTGCTCGTTCGGAGGAGGCAACCGGGCGTAGAAATCGAGGAGCAGCTGTAGATGGGTGCTCAGCTGAGCGGAGGTCGCCAATAAGGAATGACAAGACTCAAGCCCAATTCGGTCGATTCTATGTAAATTACCCGTTTCTACGTTCGTGCCCTCCTCAGCAAAAGGCAGGGCCACGTCCGAATAAAAATTCCTTAATATGTCTCGTAGCTACGCAACTGGTCTTGGGAAATAGTTTCATTCGTTAATATGCATATTATTATTATTATTATTATTATTATTATTATTATTATTATTATTATTATTATTATTATTATTATTATTATTATTATTATTATTACGCGCGAACTTTCTTCAGCTTTGGCGGTCACGGGAAGGCTCGTCTGAGTTGTAGTCGGTGGTTTGTCTTAATGAGAAAAGTGAAGACGCGAATGGTAGTCCTCTAGACCTTTTTTATTTCCACTTTACTTCTATTTTTCTTGTAACATCCACCAGAGTTTTTGTGCCTTTCTTCCCCACATCAGAGAATATAGTAGCGACTGACGCCGCATATTGGATCCAACATCCTCTCACAGGCTTTCAACGAAATAGAAACAGGGAACAAAGTCACAGGTGCAACACAGTAATAAGCGCTAGTACGCAACAAACGTTTTTATTTCTTTGCTTTTTTTAAGGGGCGAAGCTCCTTAGGGTGTGGGTCGTTCCCTCCTCTGTAGTAGTAGTAGTAGTAGTAGTAGTAGTAGTAGTAGTAGTAGTAGTAGTAGTAGTAGTAGTAGTAGTAGTAGTATGTAGCCACCTGTAGTCTTATGAAGTGTTCACTAGATGGCGTTCCGGTTTCGCTTCCACTTCCGGTTCCACTTCCCGTTCCGGTTCCACTTTGCGCGTTCGGTGCGAACACGGGCAAAACGCCGACGGCGTCGACAACAGTTCTGCGCGTTGCTGGTGCTGCTGCATGTCCAAGTTTATACAGCTGATAAAACTACCTTGAGTCGACCACTTCGCATACTACTCAGGGTTCCCCTACGGGAAGATGGTGTAATTTTTTGTTCGTGTAGTTAGTCATTTGACTTCGTGATGTCTCGCAACCGAGCTACCTTTAAAGGTGATCCCATGCATAGGCGCTTATACTTTATTTTACGATGTTGTACTACTTATTTTGTAGTGTTCTTCTCTTTTTAGAGGTTAAGGCTGGAGGAGACGACTTTGATCGCGAGCAAATCAAACTATAATCCCGAATTGACCATCCACACCGGAATGAAACGCGAAACACGTGGAAAGAACAAACTAGAAGGCAGACTTTTCTTCACATAATCGCACGTTTGAGCAACACTAGTGTAAAGTATTCAGAAAGCTTATTTTTGGAGCTAGCGCACATGTTAAAGCCTGTAGCAATTGCAAGTATTTATGCGTTAGATTTGTTTAACTTTGCTCGCTTTCTCGTTCGACTTTCAAAAACCATGCCCAAAGATGCACACGGAACCATTTTACCACGGGTGGCATTTGGCACCACGCTGTAATACACAAAGATTTTATGAAAAATTGTTATGAACGTTAAGGCTATGTTAAGCATGCCATTTGTTTGAGGGACAGATACATCGAAGTCCACCGCCAACACACTGAAGTCTGGATGCATCGCTAGCGCGACAGATATACGCAGGTGCAGCTGGCAGGGTCATTCATATGCGGCCGCGCTCGCTTTATGTTCTATTGTGATCGCCAACTAGCACGACGCCATGTCGTACTCGTGTATGTTTCTTCTAGTGGGTCACATTTAATGTATTGCTTCCTAAGAGACATCTATACCTAGTGTCATTCATCGCCGCTACGACTGGCCGCCCAAGCTACCTCTTATCCTGTTAGGAGCGCTTCGCTGTGTGTATTTTTCTTAGTGTTCCGCGCTCAACATGTTCCGTTTTGGGGATGAAGGAGCTTGGTGTGGACGGCGGGGTGGCCTTCTAGACATCGAGTTGCTCGTGTGAGATCGGGGTGCCCTCCATCTGTTTGGGCGACGGGGCCGGCGCCCCCGGCCGTAGGCGTGTGTGCGGAGCTCTGCGTGGGAGAAAAGGGGGCTTCGGTGGTGAAAGGGCGGGGGAGGGAGGGGGCAGCACGTTGCCGCCGCCGTTCTGCGCGAACCACGCGCAGGGCGGCGGTGGACAATTCTCGCAAAGTTTGTTTTCCTTGGCAGAGCGGGAAAAAACGGCGGCTCCTCGTCGCGCATCCACTTCTATTAATAACGGGACGCCAGGGAAAAGAAAGAAGCACCTTGTGTCTTTGGGATGCGTCCGGCCGCGGCTGCTTTCGCGGGCACCGAGACGGAGCCCGGGGGAGTTATGCGAGAGCTTCTGCGGCGGCCATTCCTCCTGCTCGCCGCCAGATCGCGAATCTGTTCCTGCGGTTCCTGCCGCCGCCGCACTGCTTGAGTGCGCCGCTAACGCACGCTCAATCACGCTACCTTGCCGCCAGTTGATGCACAGCGTGCGCAGCAAAAGGAAAAAAAAAATCGGAATGACAACTCTCGCACTGACAGATGCTGCTCAAGTAAACCTGCAGCTATGTAGTAGCCGATATGATATAGTTTGATTCCCCTATAGAAAATGGCTCACAATGTTTCGTATATCTGCCACCCAATGCACTGGTACGCGACATGTGGCACAGATACGAAACATCTTGGCATATGGTGGTTTTTACCAAAACGGAATCCACTTCAATTGCAGGCTTGAACGAGCAGTCGGCTGGTGACTTGCTGGTCGCGCAATAGCTTTTTTTGGGGGGCCCACGGGTGCTCAGGAGGCCAGGTTAGGTAGTAATTAAGAAGAAATTTCCCTAGGGGAATCTCAAACTAGCATCACCGTGAAGAACAGAAAAAGGAGGGGAAGAAGAACGAAGAGAGCTCGCCGTGCAATAGGCTACATAAACATGCAGGACGGCAGAAAAAATGCAAGATGGTTAGAACTTGAGCAGCAGTTAAATAGAGAACAAATAAGTGTGTATGCGGTTACCGAAACACGCCTTATGGAATAGCCACCAGCGATTGATAATTATGTTTGGTAAGGGTGAAACACAACTACATCGGAGAGAAAGAGATGGGGAGTCCGCATGCTCATACATCAGAGAGCCAAATTGGAAAGGGTAAATTTAAAGTGTCAAGAGGATCTTTGGTTATCAGGCACAGTGAGTGGAAAGAAGAAAGACTTGGCTAGGCGTAATGTGTTTATGGACGGGGGAAAATTCCAAAGAGAAGAATCAAGAGTTAGTGGAATGACTAAGTGCTGATATTAATGGCTTGGGTAATAATGCCGAAATTATCTCGTTAATTGACATGAATGCCCACGCACAGGACCTAGACTGTTACACAGACAACCACGGGAAGTTAATGCTAAATCTCTGCGAGCAATGTAACCTCGTTATAGTGAATACGGGGCCTGATGGGATGGTCAGGTCACATGAGAAGCCAGAAATAGGCAATCAATCATTGATTATTTTCTTATGACAGAACGAAATTATGATGAGTTGAGAGGAATGGTCATTGACAACGAAAGGTATTGCAGCATAGGGAGTGACCATAAACGAATCATTTCGAAAATTGGATATATAGTTGGGAAAGAGAGCAAGGAGCGAATAATGGCCAGTACAAATTTGAATGCTAAACAAATCACAAATATAGTCACAAGAAACGAGCAAGAACTGGGCAGAATGCCAAGCAAAGAGTGGGAATTTAGTGGGCTTCTAAGAGTCGTAACAACAGAAATAAGGAAACAGAAGCAACACATTTGTTGGAAAGGAAAAAGAAAACAGAAAAGCTGGCGGAACAAGGAGATAAGGAAAGCGATCGATAAACGACAGAAAACATCGCGAGAGCATAGGCAGGCAAGAAAAGCGCAGTTGCCGCAGGATGAAGTAGACAGAAAATAGAAAATATACCGGGAGAAAAAATATTTAGTTAAAATTCGAGTTCAAGCAAAGAATAAAGGTGAAAGTGACTGTTTGTTATCGGAAATGTGTCAGAAAAAGATGGCCGCACCTAGAATGTTTTGTAACCACAATAACTTATTAGGCAGCAAATCTGGAAGAATACAACATATCCTAGACGAAGATGGAAACAAACGGAAAGAGGACGCGGTAATAAATTACATCCGAAAAAATTCACGCAGACACTCCTGTGGGAGTTGTCTAAGTATGCGTAAGCATTGTGCCACTAGGTCATCTCAATGTAGCCCGGTGTCATTATCAGTGTTATGAAACTTGATGCGGGCAGTACAAACGACAGCGGTGCGGCGACACGAACTGGTACGGACGGCGGCGCAAGGTGCATTGATAACGCAAGCAAAGTACTGCAGGGGGCGGCGCCACGTGCGCTGACGACGTTCCGGTCATTATAAGCCGTTATCGCTTTTTAGCGCTTTATCTATCCGTGTGTAACCGTTATGAACCGTGACCAAACATACTCCGCCGACTGCTGCACATGGCATGGTCACGCGGACCGCTATCTTGAAACCGATCTGCGATGGGGACATAGTGTGGCGAGTGCTGATAGCTTCGTGCCCGCTGTGTTCTCGTCGCTTAGTTGGCGTTGAAGCGAGAGGCAGCACGAAGGTAAATTCGCTCGCTGCTGCGAGCCCTATCTTGAAAGCGATTGTCTTACGGGGACGGACGGACGATCGTTTTTTTTTTCTCGTTGGGTAAGCATAGAAATGCTTACGCATTTAAAATTCGAACAGCCGGATCATTCAGACTATGACGAGGTGGATTCGGAGATAAAAAAGAGCACAAACGAGAACCAGACGGAAAAGGAGGTAGTGCTGAGAAATTTCAACTGAAAAAAAAAAAAACGAAGAGAAAATTGCTAAGCGCGTAGCCACAGGATTATACGAGGGTCCCGTTAGGCTGATTAATGAACTAGGACCAAAAAGTATAGAAGCTCTGTTGAAAGCAGTAGAAAAAAACGCTTACAAGATATGCCAATACCAGGCTGTTAATTGGCGACAAAGTAGAATGTATTTAATTTATAAAGGTAAGAAGGGAAAAGATAGATTTCACTCATATAGACTGTTGACCATTACATCGGTAATATGCAGGTTAGCAATGCAGGCAATTCAAATAAAACTTCAAGCATGGGCAGCACATTATGACATATTGGGAGAACTTCAGAATGGCGGCAGAATCTGCAAACGTCTGGATGATAACCTATTCGTTCTTACTCGGTGTACAGCAATATCCAGATAAGAATGGATATGGTTACATTTGGCTTTTTGGAAATTACCGGAGCGTATGACAATGTTAACCGCAACATTTCTTGCGACATTATGGAATGAGAATGGTTAATTGGGCAACGACTGTAAGCTTTTAAATGAGATTTACCTAGAAAATACTAGTTGAGTTGAATGGGAAGTGATGAGGAGGGAGAAGCAAGTTGATATCAACAAGGGAATAAGACAATACTGCCCTATACCCGCGTTGTTGTTTATAATGTACACGGTAAGGGGGGAAATAATCAACATTGGGTTTCATCTCTCATACAAACAGGTGGGCTCGATAATAGAGCAGCAGCTCCCAGATTTGTCTTTCGCGGACGACATTGTGTTTCTTGCTGACAGGCAGAGTGATATGCAACGTCTGGCTAATATCTGGTGACAGGAAAGCGTGATCAAGCGTTAAATCGATTAAAATTTAGCGTTAAAAATAAGGTGTTATGGTATTCAATGTAAACAGGGAACAAATAGCGTGAATATAGAGCCAGGAAATACCTCAGGTAAAAGGATACAAATACCTCGGTGTATGAATAAACGAGGGCAATAGATATATGGAAACACAGGAAGAAATATCGGCAAAGGGGAAGAAGAATATGGCCATTGAACCCATACAGGGTAATACGGACTAGACAACTTTTGAAGTGAGGGAAGCTCAGAGTAAAATTGATTTCGAAGAACGACAGAGGAATATGAAAGAAAGTAACTTGATTGCGAGAGTGTTCAAGTATTTGTACAAGAAATGTATTGACTCACAGTGGTGGAAAAGAACAAGGAATTAAGCTTACCAGCAAGTATGCGACTGGTATAGTAAGCAACATGGCAACAAAGAACGTTAAACGCAAAGTCATAGAGCCTGAGAAAATCTCCTTGTTGATGGCAATGGGAAAGAAACCGGCTATGAGTAACTACCTAAGAGGTAAAAACGAAATCAGGAGAGGAACATTTTATAAATTAAAGGGGAGCTCTTTTCGACGCGTGATCAGGATGTCTAAGAACGCGTAGTTAAAAAGCGAGGTACAACAAGGGAGAAGCATGTGCTTGCGGCGGTAAAGTTGGGGAAGCGATGGGACATCTTTTATTGGAATGTGAAGAAATCTACGCGGCTGTCAGTTTAGGTACCGCTGACTACATTGCAGCCCTAAGGTTCAGGGATAGCAGGATTAAAATAAACATGAGTGCTATAGCGTTAAATGATTTCAAACTATTTTGATTCCAAACTGCTGACGTCAAATTTACGTAACCACCGACGCATGTATCGGGCGGTGACTCGCAGCGTTGTCTGAACAACCCAATCAAACACTCTCCTCGTTTATAGGAGGTCAGCTTTGTTCGCTTTCAAAACCAATAACATTGTCTACACTCAGCGCTTTTTCTTATCTAATTGGCTGTCAAGAGGCGAGGAGCCCGCTTTAGTGGAGAGGGTTTCGATGGGGCCGAGCCAGCACAGTGAAAATAGATAAGCGCATAAAGAGGGTGGTGCCGGCTTCTCCGATTAGTCCGCTTCGCCTTACTTACCTTGAGGTGGCTGGTCGAAAATCGCGGCGGCATGCAACGGAATGATAAGAATGCCGCTAAAACGGATCCTCAGCAAGGAAGAGTTGGCAGAGCGATGTCGTATGCATACGTAAAGTACTCGATAACGTTTTATTGCCATGAAAAAAGGTTCATCATGCGCAAATAAATACATGCTCACCGGCAGGTGCAAGTAGCGAGGGCCTGAGCGATCGGCGGGCAGCCATCCTCTATTATTTTCGGAACGGGGCAGTCTGTGACTATTCAGAACAATTTGCAGTTTTGTTCGGCATATTACTGCATTTTTTCGCGTACACGTCACTTTGACGTGTGAGTTTTTGTGGTTTTGTGAGGTCGCGTGACAGACAGGCGTAATGGGCGTAGCCAGAAAACATTGGACCAATAGCGGAGGACTAATGGTGAAAAGGCGTCGAATCAGGAATGATTATTTTTCGTTTGTGCGGTTCAATCATGCATAATCAGTGTGTACATGTTATATCAGATGTGTAGCTATCGCGGTTTTCGTGACGTCGCGTGACAGACAGGCGAAGTTGGGAGTGCTCCGAAAATGTTTTGACCAATCGTGGAGGCTGATTGCAGAAATTGGAATCAAAACAGTTTGGAATCATTTTATGTTTTGACCAATCGTGGAGGCTGATTGCAGAAATTGGAATCATTTTACGTTATAGCGCCCCATGTCCGCAACAGATAGTAGTAAAAGGTGGGGGGATATTTTTTGGCAGAAACGTAGAGGTGACCACAAGCAATGGAGGCGTACAAAAACGAAGTTCCTAATGATGGGTCAGAAAGTTTGATGCTGGTAACTTTTTCTCTCTAAAAAAATAATAATATAGGCAAGACATTCGGCAAAATAAGTAATAGAGCTTAGTGGCGCAAGCCACTGCCTTGCTTCAAAGGTGACGCTCATAGCATCCATCCATCCATGACATATGCGGCTATGCCTCATCATGCACCCGACTAAAACCTTGACGGTCGTGCACTACGCATTCGAGTGCCGACGGGTGAACTTGCTTTCGTATACTTGACACTTAAACGAAAAAAGTGAGCAAGAGCTTCAACCTTGAATTTTAGGGCGCAGTTCGTGAAATGCTTGTCTGCGCGCTCTGTATATCCGTACCAGCAAATGTTTTCCAGTGACATTATGAGTGAGCTTTCTATTCCGAGGCGAGGCATCCCGAGCAGTGGCCGACACCTACGTCATTCGCACAAGGCCATTTTCGCTTTCGAACGCGACCACCCGTTTTCTATCATGTAGACAAAGAGCTTTTCTCATCTTACTTCTCATGTTGCACTACAATTTATGTTCCTTGGCCCCACGACGCGTTTTCCCGGTACGCCAGGCAATCAAGCGTTGCCGTTTGGGCGCTGGCCCATAATGGCATATCGCTATAAAAAGCCTTGCGAATCGCGATTCTGGCCACGTTCGGCCTGGCCTGTGGCAGAGCGCTTCGGAGCGCTGCGAAACGCCGCCGCGGGGTCGGGTGCCGGAGATTAATTGAATCTCAGTAGAAGAGGAGGTAACAAAAATGAAAGGCGCGAACAAATTATCCAAGACAGCGACAGGGAATATGTGCTATGCAAGGCCGTGACCTGTAACAGTTACGTGTACAGCACCGCCTGGGAGTGTTTGCATTTGTTCACGATATTGAATAAAAGGACGGAGATAGAAGATACAATTATTTCAACGGTACATGATTGGTGAAATAGTTTGGAAATATCTCATACACTGTAAAGCTAGGTGAATACTGCCTGTACTTTACACTTCAAAAATAGCAGATAGGCGAGGTTGCTGTCGGTGGACGCTTTGCTAAAGTGTAAGAAAGATGGCGACGGTTTCTTTGACTTCACTACGCACGCTCCCTACGACGTGACACGATGTTGTGTCTGGCTAGGAGTGCATAATTTTGATTCAGTGGTAATATATATATATATATATATATATATATATATATTACCACTGAAGACTAAAAATAGACTAAAAATTTCATTCCATTCGAGACAAACCAGGAAATGGTTAGTCTTCATTGGGCATCTTGGGGCGCTGGGATTGATAACCGGTCGTCCTGAGCTAAACGTACCAGCGGAGAAAGTCAATTCTCTTATCAAGATTATTCGTCGCTTTACAGGATTCATATGGGGCGGTACATTATCTCTAATACACGTTCGCTGTTAGGCGGAGGAGAGCATATCTTTGCTCCTGTACTTTATGGGCTATCACATACTTGAGTCAAACTCCTCAACGCTTACCAACAAGAAGCCTCCGCATATATCTGGGTGCATCTGGGCCTTCTCAAAGTGCTCTGGTAATTGCTAAGTCTCACCAGGCATTCCTTAGGCATTAAGGTTTGTAGAAACGTTTTGCCTCTATTTTTGTTTCGTGACTCAGCATGCTAATGACCCCCTTTGAAATGCTACTCCAGATCAAAACGCGACACGCTCGCATGAGGCTATAGTACACTGCAGAAACCTTCCTCTTTTTCTCGCTCGTGTTCCTTGTCTTCGTATCTGTCTTTCCTGCTTCCCCACGTGTAAGGTAGCCAACCAAGTACAGCCTTGGGGAATCTCCCTGCGTATCCTTATCCGCCTCTTTCTTAGGTAGCTCCTACGCTCTGCAGTAGATGGTCCTCTCAGTCCAGGAGTCCAGTGGCCTTAGCTGCCATTCTCACTCGATCTACCAGTTCGAGCTGGTCCGTCGAGTCGGAGCGTGGCCTCCCATTGCCACGGGATGGAATGTGTTATGGGTGCGAGCTCAGGTGGGCTTGCTGATGCCCACACCATGTGGTAGAGCGTTGCGCATTCATCGGCAGTGTTGGCATAGATAATAGTAGAGCGCAAAGTACATAGCGTGGTACAGAGTCCAACGTGGTTACGTGCTTGTTTGTAGTTTCCGCCATACTACGGCTTCCTCTCTCGTGAAAGCGTTGTGCGGCGGGGTGGTGTTCTTGGTGACAGGTGGTAGTTTTGTAGGATGTGTGTGTGTGTGTGTAGGTTAACGTTATCGGCTCGAGGATTTAACTCCTACTTGCGTGCGCTCGGAGTCTGCCGAGTGCCTGCTCATCGCCGCATAAGGACGCGCGTCCCGGAGTCCACACTACGTGTATAGTATATGTAAGGCGGGATTTAGTGCGCTCCAGTCAGAACGCGATGTACGGCTCTCAATGTTTTGCTGCTCGAATTATTTCTACATGTCGCCTGAGAGTCTATCAGGACTATGACGCACTCGCACTGTGGTCTGGTCATGAAGGCTAACGCTATCGCTAGTTCTTTCGCCTCCGCACCACCGCTCGCCCGGTAAACCGACGACGCATTTATCTCATTCCCTAGTTGCGAAGGCAGTGTTTCTTGCCGTGCTAGCCACGCCCACGTACAGGGTGTTAGATCGGTGAGACGTGCGTGATCTCCTGTATTCATGTGGGGATTCTCGTCGGTGCATTGGTCTCCCGTGCGGAGTATTCGAGATGTTTCAAGACGCCGCGCCCTGATACCGCGCGTTGTTACCTTTGTTTCTGGCTTACCAGGCGTTCCTCTATATGATCTCCTGTACCTTGTTGTACAACCCCATCTCTTCGAGGCGAAGGGTGGCCGTTCAGGTGGGCAGTCCTAGCGCTTGCCTATACGCCTCGCGTCGAGCCACCTTCGCTTTGCCGAGATTTAGACACGGTGCCGAGTGCATAATGTAGCTCACAATAAGTGCCTGCACTAGTCGGATCAGGTCGTGTTCCTTGAGCCTCATTCTCCTATTGGTAACTCTTTGCATCATGCGCGAGATCTGCGTGGTCGTGTGTTGTAGCTTCTGTATGGCGTATTCTCCGACCCCGTCTTTCTGTAAGTGTAGGCCAAGGATGCGAAATCTGTCCACCTTGGAGATTTCTCTATGGCTTATTCGTAGGTTGATGGTTGGTGCCGCAGCCTTTGACCGTCCTCATCAACGCGCTTCTAGATCATCGAGAGCTCTGACTTCTCTGGCGCGCTTGTCTCCGCGTACCTTGCTACGACGTCTACTGTCTCCTGTAGTGCCTCTTGTTCTCCTATGAACCCTTAGACCCTTCATATCGTAATGTCTGCGTACAGGGCATGTCGGATTCCCAGTATTGTCGGATCGCCGAAATTGGCTTGGAAGTTTCATCATGGCCACGTTGAAAAAGGTTGGCGACAGCACCACTCCTTGCGGCATTTCTCTATTTTGGTGTGTCTACTCGCTGCGACCTCACGTTTCCCAGCACTATGGGGGCTGTGCGATCCATGAGGAGAGCTCGACGGCCGCAATTCGTGTCGCTAAGATTGGCTAGTATGGCTTCGTGCCCCACGTTGTCAAAAGCCCCTTTTAGATCCAGTGTCAGGATTTCTTTCGCACAGCACGGCGTTGCAGCATTCGGTACTTCCTTTTTGAGCTACAGACGCACGGCTTGTGTTGACAAGTTGGACCGTAAACCGAACGTCGTGTTTGCCATCAATTGATGTTCTTCGAGCTGTGTCGAGACGAGGAAGCCCTATCCATGGGAATAAGAACTGCGCTTTGTGCAAAGCACCTACCGCTGTGTCGCGTAAGCTCGATTCAAACGACAGCCGACTTCCGCGGACAAGCATAATGTGGCTGAGCCGCAACAAATTGCACCGCCTGTAGCTTATCATTCTTCGTCCTTGTGTGCGGCGTGATTGGTTGGCACTAAGCCATGTAATGCTCGTCTGCAGAATTAGGTCCGTCGTGTGAACCCAGCGTTAGCCTAACTGTGGGGATCATTGTACAATTCATACCCTATTTGTACACAGCCGTCCGCTAGGAGGAACACATCGTTCGTATGCAAACGCTCATAGCATCTTGACTTTGACATAATGGCGTGCAGGCCTTATATCGGCCTATCATGCCATGTCGGCCATTCCCTCCCTCCCTCCCATAAAATAGAAGAAGCATTGAAGTTATATAGTATTGTGGTTCACCGCGGTGGCTCCGTGGCTGGCATTGCTCTGCTGAGCACGTCGCGGGTTCGATTCCCGTCGTTGCGGCTACATTCTGATGGGATGGAATGCAAAAACGCGCGTGTACTGTGCTTCGGGTGTATCTAAGTGATCAAAATTACTCTGGAGCCCTTTACTGCGGCCTCCTTCATAGCCTACCGTGCAGTTTCGGGGCATTAAACCGCACAATTTAATTTATATACGATTGAATACATAATGAGTTGTTCCAGCCAATACAGTGGACAATCATGTACCTTTCACTTCTAGAATCCCGTCAGTCCAACGCAAGAAAACCTGCTAGAAACGTTTTATCAGTAACAAAACACCTGCCGGGAGGCTTTTGCTATCTCCACTACAGTGTAGTGAGTTGGAGAGCTGCAAGTGTTTTTTCGTCTCTTTCGTTACTAAAACCGCGTATACCGCGCGTGCCGCGACGCATTACTTTTTATTCGCCGCATTGCCGCTGTTACCCCCTTTTTTTTAAGGCTACCGACTCTGCGCGAGCCCTATGCGAGCTGATTTCTCGTCGCATGCATCGCGAACGAGGCCAAGGGCACGTGGTCGCGATCCACATTTTCGGTGCAGGCACACGCGAAAAGCCGAAGCGAGCGTCTCGCTGCAGGGATCCGTCGGCACGTCGGACGAGGCAAATTTACAACCCCTATAAAAATCCCAATGATGGGCTCTCTGGATTACCCCGGTGTAAGTTGCAGGACAAACGCAAAGGAGAATATACGAGCTCGCGGTTCTTCCGACCTGAAGGCGGATCGATGTATATGGATCCGCATCGTAGCTACCTTCAGTGATTCCCGGCTACGCGCGTAATAATTCGGGTCCTTAAAGCGAAAGAGAGCAAACTCCTCGTTCTAGGACCGTGTATCTGCGACGCTATTTCTGCCTCGTGGGAAAGCTTCTGCCGAGCCGCGTTGGCCTGAAGACGACGAAGTGAGAAATAACGTCAGAATGCGTTTTGCCTCTTTATAGTGTGTATTCTGCAGAAACGGCAGCTGCCACTTAACGAAAATGACGCCGTGCCTACTTTTATTGCAGAATAGTGACTGTTCTGGTAAGGCAGGCTGCAACTGGGCTTTCGCGAGTTGCCGATACATCACGCTCTGACTATTGATATATACGGCTATGCCTGAATTATTTTATTCGTCCGCTATGTTTTCGATCTGCCTCCATTTTTTTCTTTTGTTTTCCTTGTTTTAACGTTTCTTAGTCGCTGATCATTAAAAAAAAATGTTGGTCAGTCATATTTAAGCCGGTCATTCGGTGGCCTACTCTCCCATTATCTTAAAGTTTATTTTGTTTGTTTTTTCTAGGTGTAGAAGCATGGGAAAGTAGGCTACGTCAGAGCCGGCTATACCAAAATCCCAAAGTTATTACTTCAGGTTACTATTTAAACAATGACAGCAACAACAATTAGGGCTTTTGCTAAAGCGCGTAACCGCTTTTGGCGTGCAGTGCGAATTTTGGCGTGCAGGACGACGGGAAAAAACGCAAATGATCTGTCATACCTACCCAGCGTACTTCAAAAGTACTCAATTTTCTCCAGCTTAAGCTCAGAACACCGGTGCTTCATGGCAATGAATGAGCTTGAACTTACTCACCGGGCTAAAGGGAAGTTGCGCTACACAAGATATAGCTGCATTTGGTGTAATTAGCATTGCAGGTGGTCTTCTAGCTCTATGGCCTCATTTCTCGCTGAGTCTCGCCAAGCTGATTCATTTATTTAAGAATATTGCCAGCCTATTAGAGATTATTGCATGGAGGGCATAGAACTTGTCGTTATAGATGGCGATGATTATGCAATCACAAGAGAACAACTTCAAATAAAAGCGTAACAATAATGACAATGATGAAAATATCGCTGCACATACAAGTACCTGCACAATTTAACAACCAAAGCGGCGTGCAACACACACAAAATGCAACTTAAAGCCATTTCAGCGTGTTTTTTTTTTTGTGTGTGTGTGTGTGTGGGGGGGGGGGTGTCGTCTTCTGCGTAATTTGGCGTTGCGTCAGAACTTGGACAGCGAAAAATTAGCACTGGCTGATCCAGCTACATTATCCACACGTTGACGCGCGCGTTACATGGAAGCTACGTAGCATCTCTTTTGGGGGTGATGATAAGACTTATCATTTCGAAAATAAAACAAACGTTTCTTTGTTGGCGTGCGAAAACGCTACTAGTAGATGCTAAAATTTGCGTACTTCGGGTGCACTGTTTCGTCGGCGCCGTTCCTCTCGTGTCAATCGCAGTGATGTTTGCGCATTAGACTGTTTTAGCTGAGCGCTTGCTGTCCGCTCCGCTCAGACCTGCATATGCTAGCAAATGCCACACAACCGCTTAGCGGGAACGCTATTGCGCTTGCGCACGACGCTCATACCGGCAGCGGAACAAAGACCGCATCCCTCGCTCCGCTACAAAGCCGACTGAGCGGAGCGTGACAGCGTGTCTACTTGGCCTCTTCGTCATTTTTGCAGCCGAGTTGATAGCGCGTCGCTCGCGTCTCGGGAAGACGCGCTTGTCAAATGCAAAATCTACGCAGTTCCCTGCAATATCTCAGAGCGTGAAATCTGAGCGGAGCACAGCGTAAGCGGCGCTCTGCTAAAACTATCTATTGTCTATTGCCTTCAGCAATTTCAAGCTGCAGACAGTCATCTTTAGAACTCGCTTACAAATGCATAATATCAATTCCGCCTGGAATTGCCATTGCTTCTTTGTTGCCATCTTTCAAAATCTTGACGGAATTTGTGTAGAGAATACAATTCAATCGGTCTACGGAGAGTTTTAGCTAAGGATGCGCATACAGTCCGCTCCGCTCAGACCAGTGTATCCTGACAATTGGCACGAAGCCGCTCAGCGGGAATGCTAGTGCGCATGCGCACAATGCTCATGCCGGCAGCGGAAAGCAGAACGCTCGCTTGCCTAGCTCAGCTGCCGAGTCGATTCAGCGGATAGTACGGTGCGTCGCTTTAATTCTTGCAACGCTGCTAATCTGACTGCGCATTTCTAGCGTCTCTGGGAGGCGCGCTTATAAGAAACGTGAAATGAACGCAGCTCACTGCATTGCTCGAGTGCGTGAAAGTTGAGCGGACTGAAACGTAAGCGAACATTTATTACAGGAAATGCGGCACGGCTTTTCCGTATGTAGCTTACAAATGAAAGAAATGCTTTTGCTCGTGTGTTATAATGGGAGTTTACGCAGCGTGGCTCGAGCTGGTGATCGCACTGTTTATTATATAATTTGTAGCGTAGCGGACAATGAACTGTTGATTATTTAGATTCATGTAGCACGTACTCACGATCTGCCATTACGCTGACTCCCCACTGCCAACCACTCAACGCTGAGAATACCGCAAAGCGTCCGCCATGCAGACTGAAAAAAAAAAAGAAAAGGAAAGTAAAGGATAAGACACCACCTTTAAATTTGGCCTCAGTTGGGGGATGAGGGATAAAGGTTAGATGTGAAGAACCGTGGATAGAGGGAAAGGGCAGGTAAAGTGAGCAGCACTTCCAGCAGCGAGTGGGCGCTCTGCGCACGTATTAAGCCTCATAGGAGGCAGGGAATCCTGGGGCAGCGCGCTCAAGGGGAGAGCGCCCTTGAGGGCCCACCTCACGTCCACGCGCCCGGATGCAGCTTTCAAAGCCATTTATCGTGATGCGGTGGGCACTGCGGGACTGCTAGGTTGCAGGGGAGGTGTATAGAGGATACCGCACCGAAAGAGAGGAGCCGCATTTGCAAGCTCGGCTGGTCAGGTCTTGAGGTTATGGGAATGTAGGCCCATCGATTTCTGCTCATGTCAGTGGCCGGTATGGTTGCATCCTTTTTTGTGCTGCGTTGGACCGCCTGCGGGGGGCACTTGGCGGGTCACAGTGGCACATGTTTTTGTAAATAACTTAGTACGCCTTCGGCAGAGGAAGTAACAGGTTTTGAGAGAAGCGCAATTAGAAACCAATAAAGAAATTAATGTAGCAGAAGTATGCAGGATAGCACGTTCACAACGTTGATTGCAACTGAATCAGCTTAAACACAGATTAGGATAAATGAGTTGAGTAGAAAATTGTGTCACTCACAAAGTCAGAATAAACTTTTCCACTTTCCTGCGGTACCCTTGTTCCCAAATGAGTGCAATATCACAGTGATACCGGTGCCATATTGAGAATAAGGCAAACGTCCAAGTATTGGCAACTTCAGAATCCGTTACTTGCGCTGGCAACACTGTCCAAGTAAACAGAGATGGCTACGACATCCAGGTTCACGGCGGCTCTGTCGCTTGGTGCTGTGCTCAAGTTTCTTGTTTGTGACGTCGCATCGAGGCGTTTCGTCGAAGCCGAAAGGGCCTTTGCTGCCGATTACCTCATTTCTATCGGTCTCAAGGATTTCAGCGACGAAACCGCGGAAATCGTTGCGTGTGCGTGCAAACTTCCCGCCTGGCTAGCGAGCCGCATCAGTCTTTTTAAAGACAAAGAGCCTTTCAAGCGAGCCTGATGTGAAAAAAAAAGGAAGTGTTTGTGCGTAGAGTGCCTCGGAAAGGTGCCAGCACTTGCTCACGGCGTTGCTCTACCGCTACAGGCACGATACTCGACTGTTTTCGACCTTCATAAGCAACTCCGCACTGTGACTCGCATTGCAGTATATCACATAGCATCTCACAATATATATGCCGTAGCACCTGTCGTGCTTTCAGAAGGTAAATACGGATATTGTGCACTGATAGAATGAGCCTAAAAGCTTTCAAGTAACCTGGTTAGTGTGTCTTGTAATAAAAACAAATGAGAGTTCCGTTTGTGAGTCGAGGTTCATCTTTCTCTTTGAAGTTAGCTGATCCGTGTGATAACATAGTCTGCGTCCGATGACTGGCGCTTGTTCCTGCTCGCAGTATACGCAGTATTCGAGGTAGGGCCCAGGCTTGGGAACACAGCAGACACCCGCCGCCCGTAGGAATTCTCAAACCCTTGTTCAACGTGAGAGGTAAATAACCAATCGGACCAAGTTGCGTTTCTTCAAATAGGTTTCTGAAATTTTGCGTGGGTTTTCTTTTGAGCACTGTCACTTGTATTAGTGTAAATACGTGACTCGGAAGCGAATCAAACTAGTTGTTATTCCAAATCTGGAACGAGGGCTCGTTGCTGTTGCGTCTAAAAATCTTGCGAGCGCACGAGAACCCGCACAAATTACTAAGCACAAAAGGTAGCTCAGTTTTGGCGCGTGCAGCGCACAACTGAATTTTGCCTCACGGGAAGGTGTTCAGCATCCATTGACGGCGTTTTAGCTAGCAAAGTTCGTTTTTGGTGAGCGTGAAACTTGGGATAAGTACGTGGCTTGATGACGACCTCCCGATATCGACGACAACGGTGTAACAGAAAAGACTGATGGGCAAAGCACACGCACTTCCAAATTCATAGCTTCTGTGGCAGTATACGATATAGGCTACGTCTCTTTCAACAGTCGTAACTGTTTGTACTGAACCATGCAGTTCCGGGCACTTCGTGTGTATTGTGGTCTGTTTTATGCAAAGTCGAAGCGAGAACTGTGCGTTAAGCTTACAGCGCTTAGGACTGCAAGTTGTCCCCTCCAGACATTTCAAACGAGGCGTTATGTGAAGTGCATATTTTTTTATTATGTGCTGCCTAGCTTCAGAGTACTGACGGCGTACGTACATGCGTTATAGCTTATTCATCTCCGAGGCGGAAGAAAAGCTTGTTTCTCAAATTGTGCAAGCCCTTGTGCCGGTTGTATATGTGCAAGTCTCTGTTCGGAGGGAAACTTCCCGTCATTAATAGATTCTACCGGGACTTCGTATGAGTAAGCACCTTGCGCGAGAACCACCAGTACTTGATAATCGACATGTGCGCGTTGGGCCTAAAGGCAGGCAATCGAAGGGCACTCATGCACAAACCTTTCATTGCCATCTGCATGCTGAATCAAATGATTGGATCATCCGACAGGACTATACTTGTTTCCGAGATACGTATTTTTTGACACTCTCCTTCGACTTCTTCCGCGGTAACTTCCCTGGGCCCCGGAAGAATAAACATCGGGAACAAAGCGCACGTACGATCACTGGGGCGTCTTCTGCCCTCGATGATTGGCAGCGGGCGCTGGCTGGAAAGACCGATTCGCTGCGTTGAAAAACCGTGCATGCAATGGCGCCCGTCAGGGGCTCTGAATTTTGCCCGTGGCTCCCGGCAGGGGCTCTGAATGGCAGCCACTGCCACTCGGCAGAAATCCACGCGCGCGCTGGCCCCTTTATACAGTGCGCGTAGAAAGCTTCTTGATGCCCCGAGCAACAACATGGCGACCGGTACAGCCTCAACAGCAAAAGCATGTCCGCAGGGCTTTGCAAGCGAGGACGGCACACGGGAGACCCGTGCCCCGTCTTGGACGCGCTTTGGTCGCCGCACGAGAGCCGTGAACTTCGGGCGGCGAACGCTAGAAAATGCCGCTGTTCGCGTGGTATTTGCTATTTGCCGTGCTCCAGAGCGCGGCTGGAGTGCTGCTGCCTGCTCGCCGCCCTGCTGATGTTCGTTGCGCTCAAAGTGCACGGCGGCGTTTGTATTTGAGATCGTTTGCTTTTCTTTTTTTATATTTTGTTATTGACGTCGCCTCCTGTAGCCTTCCGTTCTTTTCACAATTCCTCGGAGCAGCAGCAAACAGCACCGTGCGCGGCGAGAGAAAGCTCCGCGCCGTTTTTCGTCTTGTTCGCTTTCCATCGCGCAAACAAGGGGAGGTGGGAGGAGAGTGTCATTTCGCTCGAAGAATCCGCCGCCGTGCTGTCCGCCGTCCTCGCGGAAAACATGAGCGCAGGAAGAAGCCTTAGCGCGACTCAGCGCTCCTCTGGGCTCGATCAAATACGGCCGCGCTCGTCGGTGGCCGGCTCTCGCTCGCTGCTGCTGCTGAACATTTCCAGCGCTCGGGCTATTTGTTGCCGTCGCGCTCTACCCCCATCCCCCCCTTTCCGGGACGCTTTTTGTGTACAACCCCCCCTCCTATTGCCCTTTGCTTTAGTTCTTGCCTAGCCCCGCCTGACCACACCGCGGCCTCGCGGAGCGCGCGTGGGCAGTATCGAGGCTTTGTGCGTTGCCCCGCCGTTGCTGCGTCCCGCTGTCTGATTCCTGCGCATGTGCCGCTCATTTTGGATTCGTTCCTCCTGCTCTCGGGAGCTCATCGCTCCGCGCGAGCGCCACCGTGTAGGTTTCCCTGGAAGCAGCCTGCGTTCTCCAAACTTTGTTATTACCTTAAGTGGCCTTCTCAGCGCGATTCTGAATTAGTGCGCTTATGTGGGGTACAATGTGGAGGTAGTCAGTTTTTACTTGTTTCTTTCTTTCTTAAGCAGTCGAGTACACCTATAATAATGGCAGACACGAAAAAAAAAAGCGCTGTGTCGCGAAAAATGAGGTCGTGAAATTGGCCCTGTGTCTGTGAGATTCATCGCAAGTGACGTCTAAGCACTTAAGCGTTCAGGTGCGATGTCGAAACGTGGCATAGACTTCACTGGCGGCGTGATATCAATGCCATAATAGTCTAGTTTTGATGTTCCGCAGACTGCCACGTTCCCAGACGCCGCATGACGAGTTTATTTTCCTGAACACATAACTAAAATTTTCAAACAAGGTGAACGAACGAACGAACGAACGAACGAACGAACGAACGAACGAACGAACGAACGAACGAACGAACGAATGAATGAATGAATGAATGAATGAATGAATGAATGAATGAATGAATGAATGAATGAATGAATGAATGAATGAATGCTTTTTATTCGTCCCACTCGTTGTAGCCATTGATACCATTTTAGCACGTGTTTTAAATAGGTGCTGCGAAGTTGTACACTCATTGAACTCTTTTATTCGATAAACATGTCTTGCCGACAAAAAAAAAAGTCATGCTAAAAAACCCCTGGGAGTTGTCTAAGTATACGCAAGCATCGTGCCACTAACTCATCTCCACGCAGCCCGGTGTCATTACTAATGTTATGAAAATTGATTCGACCAGTATAAACCCTTATCAACCCTTATCGGTCGCTGTCAACCTTATCGGACTTGACCCGATCCTTATCCACCCTTATCAGTGCTTATTACTTTTATCAGAATTGCTCCGACCATTATAAGCCCACATGACTATTTAGCACCTTATTCATCCACGTCGAGCCGTTGTCAACCGTGATGAGACCCATATATCCCCTCACCATACCATATCCTCCTTATCAACTAAGTGACTGCTTATCTGTCTGTGTTGCGCGACGTGAAGCGCATCATCCCTCAGAGGTCGGTGGGATTTCGGTCGATGAAGGAACGCCCCAACGAAAGGCGCATCCCGCGACAACCGAAATGCATCGGGCATGTAGCGTGTTGGGAATTGCATTTTCGCAAAATCTGAATTTTGCCGATGTTTACAATACTCAAAGTCGGCTCTACATGTGGACCTAGATATGGCTTTTATTCCATCATCACCAAGTCTTTCGACAAAGCCTGCATAGAAACTGTTCTCCTTTGACGTTTGTTTTGTACCGCCGGTTCACCACATTTACATGGTTCAGATATATTCACCGTCTGTAAGCCTGGGTGTTTAGCCCAGTGTGTAAGACACTCGGCTTCTAAGCGTGGAGTCGTAGGTTTGAAACTCCTCACTGCTAACGTTTTCTTTTTTCCTTTCGAACTTATTTTGCTTTATACGTTAATTTCTTTATAGCGATTCGTCTTACACGACAGACGGACGGACGAACGGGTTTCCTGGTTGGGTAGGCATAGAAATGCTTCCGTATTTAAAATAGCGTTTTCTCGACTGCACAAACCCACAGCGTATGCAGTCGTATGTATGTACATAGCCGAGAACATGCCTAATTATCATGCATTGTATTTTTTTATGCGGGAGCCCGAGATTGTCGCACACTAGCTGCTTATCGTAGTTCCTGCAAGTGTCTTTTCCCGGTGGGAAAAGCGCGCGGAGTGCAGCCAAACAAAAGCGCTTACAATTTTTTTTCAGAATTATTTAGAGTATACTTTTTTAGTTGGTCATCCACTCACGTTTCAGGCGCTGAAGACATTGCAGAGAACTGCGTTGATTTCTCATTTTCTTATAAGTGCGTCAGATTGGCTGAAAAACAACAAAGAAGCGAGGTGAACGCACCGTCACGCCGCTCCGCTCAATCAGCTATCGGTAGCTCGGAGCGAAAGCAGCGTTATGCTTAGAGTTCGCCATACTAACTCTATGGAGTTATGCTTCATCCTTATCCACCCTTATCAGTTTTCCCGCTGTCGGCATGAGCATTGTACGTACGCTCGTTAGCGTTCTTGCTGAGCAGGCTTGTGCAAATAGTTACCATATACTGGTCTGAGCGCAGTGTATAGAGTAAACGTCAAGCTAAACCTACTTGATTACAGCAGCCGAACACATTCGCGTGCAAACATTGCTGATGATAGCTAACAATGATAACAAAATAAGCATTGATAGCACAAGTGAAGAGGCTTATATAGAACCACAATGCAATTCGAGGGAGCGAAGCTCTGTTCTTCGTAATCAAACACACACACACGTGGACATGTGGATCTAAGACTGTATGATACGCAACGCTTTCATTATGGAAGTGCAACCCGCCGCGGTGGTTCAGCAGCTATATGGTGTTGCACTGCTAAGCACGACGGGGCCGAGGGATCAAATACCGGACGCGGCAGACGCATTTTGATGGGGGCGAAATGCAGAAACGCCCGTGTCCCGTGCTTCGGGGGCACCTTAAAGATCCCTTGGTGGTCAAAATTAATTCGGTGTCCCCCAATACGGCGGGCTTCATAATAGAATAGTGGTTTTGGAACGTAAAACCCCAGAATTCAATTCAATTCAACGGAGGTGCAACTCCTAAGTTGTTGCAATACCATACGGGTTAGACACGAACACAGCAAACTCGTGTTGCGTATCTAAATAAGCGATTATGTGGTTAAATAGCAGCACTGTTAAAGGAACTATGACGCTTGGCGTGCCGCCCTTGCCTTGGTTTGTTGAGGTCGTGGGTTCAATTACTGGCTGCGAGGCCGTAATCCGATGAAGCGGTCAGCAAAAATAATTCTTAATAAGCTTAGATTTAGAACGCCCGAAGCATTTATGTGCGCCATTCTGTTTACGCAGGAATTCTTTAATATTTGATGATCTTTTGGTCACTAATACGAAGCCAAGGTAAAAAAAAAAGTAACATGAACTCTACTTTATCAACGTGCGCTGTGTTTCTTACTGCGTTCAAAGTTAACAATTGGCATCTTGCTCCCAACCCGCCGTGGTTGCTTAGTGGGCTGATATATGTACGAGGTCGCGGGATCGAATCCCGGCCACGGCGGCCGCATTTCGATGGGGCCGAAATGCGAAAACACCCGTGTACTTAGATTTAGGTGCTCGTTAAAGAACCCCAGGTGGTCGAAAGTTTCCGGAGTCCCCCGCTACGGCGTGCCTCATAATCAGATCGTGGTTTTGGCACGTAAAACCCCATAATTTAATTTTAATCTTGCTTCTTCTTCTTTCTGGGGTTTTACGTGCCAAAACCAGTTCTGATTATGAGGCACGCCGTAGTGGAGGGCTCCGGATTAATTTTGACCACCTGGGGTTCTTTAACGTGCACTACAACGCAAGCACACGGGCGTTTTTGCATTTCGCCTCCATCGAAATGCGGCCGCCGGGGCCGGGATTCGATCCCGCGACCTCGTGCTCAGCAGCGCAACGCCTTAGCTGACTGAGCCACCCCGGCGGGTAATTTTAATCTTGCTCCCACCCCTTCTAACGTCATAAGGACAGTCTGCCCATATTCGTTTTCTACTTCCCTGCCAACGTAAACAAAATGTAGGATCGAATGCCTGGCCATTTAGCGCGCTTGGACAAAATTAAATGTCTGAGCAATGTATATTCATGAGCCGAGAGGCGCGCTGCAGCCGAATTTCTGATTTTCACATTTTTTTTCGTTTTATAGTTTTTCTCTCTTTCTCATTTGTTGCATTTTTTTTTTCGGAAGCAAAAAATAAATGTGTTCATGGAAACCAGATCCATATGAACAATGGGATTAGAAAAGAGGCCAAAGGACTATGAGGTTGAGAAAATCATTCCTATAGAAAAAAGGTTGCTGCATTTTTTTTTAAATTTTAGAGTGACGTTAAATGCACATGGTTCTTTTAATAAAGATAAAATGAAAAGTAAACAACATTCAAGAGAAGGCAGCATGCCATTGGTGTCGAAGAAACCCAGGAAATGTGTCCTGCGGTGCTCAACCAATTAAGCTACGGCGGCGCCTTTGTAGATGCGTACGGGCATTTAAGATGAACTAACAGACCCTTCATCACTCTGTCTCGCTATTAAGAGAAGTAGATTGAATTCAGGTATCCTGTGTGTTCGTTAGCTGCACCTACGCCAAATACGTCAGCAAACAACGCGCCTGTTTGAGAATGACGCGTTTTCGATTAATTGACTTTAGCGCTCCAAAGCAAATGTTCGGAAGTACTGACAGACGCCGTAGCGGAAAGCACCGGATTAATTTCTGTTCCTTAACGCTTCCCCAAAGCGCGGTACGCCAGCCTTGTGCTCTTTCGTCTCCATCGGAGTGCTTCTACCATGGCTGGAATTCGAACCCCCGACCTCGTGCGGCGGGTAACAATGCCTTTTTTTTTGTGTGCAGAGCATTTCTATAGACTGTACTTCTGTATTCAGTAATACAATATCATGCCTTAAACTTGCGCTCAGTGCCAAGAGCGCTTATATACGGTTTGTATATTCTTTAATTAAGTAAGTGTGGTCGTTTCATAAATACCATCGCATGAATATTGGGCAGCACTACTACTGCTGGTCGCGTGGGCTATCTTTGTCATCCCATTCGCTCGCGCGTTTCGCGACAGGGTGAGATCGCTGACCTGATCGATCACGTCCTTTTATTTTCTGCTTATTCTTCTTTCTTGAAGCGACGTTTGCGCGCCACGTCGGCTAGCCTATATATAACACGAAACATGGGAGATAACGGACCCCGAACCCGAATGCTAAATGTGCGCGAAGTCCCCTCGTATTTTAGAAGAAAAAAAAGGGGGGGAAATCAATTTAACGACCAGAAGCACGGACGGCTGACCGCGCCGCGAGGGCGCGCTTCGGCGGCCAAGCATACCGGTGAGCAAGACTTCGCGTCTGGCCACTTGCGTGAAACAACGAGGTACAGACGCGTGACGCTCCGCGTTTAACTCCCCCCCGGAGCAAGCTGTCTTATATAAACACGACACGGCGCTGCAGCAGCTTCTGCCGCCACGGCTTCCAGTGGGGCGTCTTTCCGCGCGGCGCTGCGCTTTCTGTCGCGCAAGATGCCAGCCGCCGTCCGTACCCGGTGACGCCGAACGCGCGACGCGGCGACGGGATGATGCGCGCACGAGAGGCTTCGCCAAAGGTCGCGCATCTCCGCGCTCGCGCGTCGGGGTGATATCGTGCAGGTTATTCGCCGCATGCGGTCCACAGCGCGCGCAGACATACCCGCGGGCCTCAAGCGCGCGCCCTCCATGCACCTGGTTCCGGTGCAGCCGTGATACTGACAGTGGAGATTTCTGGCTACGGGTCCGTTTTCGTCTTTTTTTCCCTTTTCTTTCTTTTTTGCAGTCCCCCGAGAAAAATTCTCACGCTCAATGGGGATTTCCGAACTGCACATTTGTCTATTTCCTGTTTTGAGGCATTTTGGTGCGCAAACGAAAGCTAAGCGTGTTTCTTGTGAGTCATGTGAGACATATCTGCGAGATTTATACTTGCTGGACAAAAAGAAAGAAAGAAAGAAACGAAAGGAAAGCAAAAAGGAGGAAGAAATAAAAAAAGAGACCAACAAGAAATTGTGGTGCTGCATTGAAGAACACACACGAGATACATGATGGCACGTGTGCAACACTTCTATATAACACAGTGACTAACGTTGTTGGGAGGCGATGACCAGTGTTAGTACTTGAAATTGAATTGAAGTTTAATAACTACATTCAGACTAACATCAGATGCTCTTAGTTAAAATGGCCTCGACCACGGATTTGACGATTGCCACTTTTTCTACAGAAAGGGCTTTTGGGAGTAATGTTTTAGAAATCACTCGGGCCTTGGAGAACGTTTTCAGTTATTAGTGTCTTAGAATTCACCGCGAACTGCGAGTGCTGTACCGAATTTTTCGCACTCGGTTCTTAGAACTGCGCAAAGTGCAAAACTGCGTGTGTTTGTGTGTTTGCGCACGTGTGGGTGTGGCATTGTGTGTGCGTGTATGTGCGAAGACAAACTTCCGCGGAAAGCCAAAATTGAGAATGCAAGACGTGACGCACAGATATATTGGATGATTCAAGGGCCTAGTGTGTAGGAACGATCACGGTTCCTCATTTGCTCATTGGAACGGTCCCTCTTTGAGCGGGTATTGGTTGAATGAATTAGTTAACTTGTGATACAGTGGTTCACCGCGAGATGGTTTTTGCAGTGGTGAATCTTTTGGTGCACACACACTAAGGACGGACATACGGATAGGTCAGTACTTTAGCTACATGAATATCTTCCCGCATATGTGTCGTACACTGCCACAGCGCTGGCTTAAATAAACTGCGGTATGACTGAAGACCGGAACCAGCTCGATTTTATGACGATGTCGGGTTGGCTCTTTATAGTCTATAAAATTCAGTATACAGGGCAAAATAAAAAGCTGCGTCGAACTGAAGCTGATGGGCAAGAAAGGTACAATCGCGTGGCCTGACGTCAGACCCACTAATATTGTAAGGCCAGGTAATGAAGTGCTGGGAGAATTTCTTGATACGCATGGAATTTTTTTTTTTGAGTTAAGTCTCATGTCGCAACCTGTACACTCGGTAATCTATTACCTCTTCATTTCGCGCTTATTTATAAACCTGACAGGTCTTACGCTAACTAGGTTTGTGCGTAAACACTAGACTGGAGCGATACGATTTGATTTAAAATCTCGTGTAATGACTACCACGCGCACTTGCGGACTCGCAGAAACAATATCAAGAGTAAAACACTCGACTTGAAGGAAAAACAGACTGTAGAAGCGTCGAAGCGAACGTAATGGCCTGAGTTCATAAAAACTTCAAAAAGAGAATACAGACAATTTCGATTCATTCTTTCAAAAGCGACTTCTAAAAAAAATTGATAATAATAAAAAACTTAAATTAAATAAAGTTACAAAGAAAGAAAGAGGGGGGGGGGGGAGAAAACGAAGGACTGGTGCAAATATTAGCAAAATTGAATTAAAGTAAGGCGTACCCAATGTTAGGATGCGGGCTTGTGCGTTTAAGCTGGCTTCAATTAAGCGATGCAATCTAGTTAACCGGCGCTGAGCGAACGGAAGTACACTGGGGTAAAAGCAGTCTCCCTAAACTCTGGGTGAAACGTTCCGTATTTCGCCTTGAGTTCTCAGCCTTACTTGTGCCTTTCTCTGCGACGCGCCTTCTCTGTCTAGCTGGTCGCCCATACACAATTTCGCGCCCTACGAGAGAGAGAGGCAAGGCAGGGAGGTCAAGAAGATGAGCGTGCGGTTTTCAACCCTCCACTGGGCGTAAGGGAAAGTGGGAATAGAAGAGAGAGAGGGTGAACAATGTGTGCACGCGGGAGGGTGCGCAGGAGGACTACAAACGGCCACTCGGGCCGGTGCACTTCAAGAACTGCACCAGTGCACGCAGGGCCTTTCGCGCCAGTGACGGGTGTGGCCATGGAATCATCCACCGAGCTTTGACTCAGAAAATGGCCTTGAGCCCAGCTGGTTTAATGTTGTCCGGCGGGAGGAGGTGTTGGACGTCGTAGCGAGGACAGATACACAACACGTACGTGCTCAATGGTTTTCTCGCACCTACAGGAGTCGCACGTCGGGCCATTGGCCATTCCAATACGGTAGCAGTAAGCAACGGGGCTTCGCAGATGGAAAAGCTAGATGGCACTTGTAGCCGTAGTGAGGGATCCAGCTTACGCAGTCGGAAAAGTTGATAAGTTAATAAGTTGAGTTGCAAAGTAAGCGAACTCCAGAAAATCTGTCTTCTTGCGGGCAAGCATACGAAGTTCCCTGGCAGCATCCGTCATTGCCAAAAGTATTGGAAGCGTCTGGGTGCCTTGTCAGCAAAGTCGTTGCCGACGATGCCGCAGTGAGCCGGTTGCCACTGAAACACAATGCCGTGCCCTGTTTCCAGAGTATGATGGTGTACCAGCCTACTGCCGGATACCATCTTCTCGTATGTTCTTTGACGTTAAGTAGACTGGATGCTGCTTGGAATCACAACACATGACCCATTTCTGCACCAGTTCTTTGGTGACGTAGTTCAAAGCGGCACGGAGGGCCGCAAATTCTGCCGCCGTAGACGTCCTCATGTAGGACACCTTGAATATAACTGTTATCTGCTTCGCTGCAACCATGAAATTGGCAGCTGAGCTGGAAGGAGAGGTCAAACCGTCGGTATAAAAACAAGAGAGAGAGAGAGAGAGAGAGAGAGAGAAGTCATGAGGGAAAGGCAGAGAGATTAACCAGGCTGAGCCCGGTAGGCTGCCCTACACTACGGAATGGGCAAAGGGCATTGAAAGAGGAGAATCAGGAGAGAGGTTCACACCTGCACTGTTACACACAAAAGTGTTTATCGCTGAGTCAGTCACAGGTGATCATACAGGCTGGTCGGTATAAAACATTACGCAGATCGAATACGTATTTTGGAATCTATGTGAAACGAAGCATTCGTGAAGTGAATAATGAAATGCTATAAGTTTGCCCATTTTATTCCTGCGTCTGTGGCGTGAAGGAAACTGACGCGCGCACACGTGCTCTTTCGCACCAGCGCTACGCAAAGTTACAGACGCGGCGATCATCTCAAAGAGCTAGTCGGCGTTGACACGACAGAAGCATACGTGCGATTGTGGCCTAATGGTTAGAACGTCGGGCTGCTGTGCTGGCGGACCGAGGTTCGGTCCCACCATCTGGCACTTAATTCAACCTTTTTTTAGACGTGATCTATTCGGCAAGACAGCAGCAGCACCACCCAGCAACCGCGGTCAAGAAAGTATGAGACCGTTCGCAAAGCAAACTTCGATTTAGTGTGCATGTGTTGTGACTACGCCCGGTGCAGTAACAGAACCGTATGTTGCTCCAGAGCCAGCGATGGATGAACGGCCTTTTTTTTTTAATTCCTGAAATAGCTAGGTTAGCTTAAGCTGCCGTAGTCACGGCAGGGGAGTGGAAGGTTTCGCCTTTTCACGAGCCATTAGCGCTCATCAAGAGTGTATATCGTCAACTTATGCATCAAGTCCTACTAGACTACCTACGAAAGCACTCACCTGAAGCGAGGGTATATTTGCCCCTGTGTGGGTTCGGAAGTTGGTGGCGGGGTGAAGGTTGGTTGCCCCTGGTCCCCCGACTTCCCTTTCGTCCTCTTTGTCCCCCAAGCCTATGGGACGACTGCCGCTACTGCCGGAACATTGCAATAGGCAGCAAGTAACGGATGCACGCATACTCCCTCTAATATCTCAAGAGGATTTCTGACGCCTCTGCTTCCCCCATCACTGCAGTCTTGTTTACAAAGTGCGTTTTAATAGGCGCCCTAAGTGTTCCTACTTGGCTGCTATTTCCATCGGTGCCGATGCCTTGCTTTTTTCTCCTCCGGTGTTCGACCGCCCAAGCTCCAGCGGCGCTGCGATGGCGCCCTTCTTCGCTTCTGCACCCTCTTTCGCCGTCACCTTTATACAGCGCATTATGGCCTAATGACCAATGCTCCACTAAAGCCCAATTTACCCGCTGTTCGCTATTTTTACTTGAGAGCCGCTTTATTTGTGCTGGGCGCGTCAATTAAGCAGCACCCACTTACCGCGTACGCTGTGTTTGACCGGTTTATTTTTCTATACTAAAGGGAGTGTTGGGGTCATGTGGATTGCTTGATTGTTGTTGTTATTATTGCTATTTTCAGCAATAGCAGCTAGTGCCGCACTCTGCGTCAAAATGTGCAGCCGTGTCCCGTCCACAAGAAATTATCATCGGCTGGCGTTAGTACGACGCCGAAGAAGCTCATTTGCGAACGGATGACGCACTCCTCGTCGAAGCTGTCCACTCGTGTACAGTCCGCAACAAAACACGATCGTCGTCATTATCATTGCATTGTCATGACTGCGACAACATGAAATTTAAAAGAAGGCAGTGCAAACGCACTATCGAAGCGTGGCTCCATTTATTTTGAAAATTGACGTTCCAGCAAATCAGACTACGACATTTTTTTTTCTGTCATGAGATATATAAGAATGAGGAAGGGTGGTGCACATGAAAGAATTAAACACAAAACTGCTAGCACTGCATGGTCATATCGTCATATCCCATGGCAGGCACGCAAGCAGTACACAGAAACATCGCCTTGTGCAAAGGCCGATTTTATCCAAGGACGAACACGTAAACACAAACATCAAAGTGCGAGAGCTAATAGTAGCAACCGCTTTTGAAATGTTCCGCTAGGTACTCGCCTTCTTTCATAATCTTGTCCTACTCCCCGTAGTTCATGCTGTCGCTTCACTCGTACCACTTGACTTCAACCGACCATCCAATAACTATCAGAAGTTAAAGAGAGAAAGGGCAGTATAGCATTTTTCCCTCCGCGCCATGGGGCAGAAATCAGTCATTCTTAACGAGTGACAAGGTGAAAAAAGTGCTATTGGTATTGATTCACTGTTCGTGTAACTGATGACAGTTGCGCAGATATTCCCTATTTTTAAATTATTTTTTAGTGTTCCACCTTTATTACATATAGAGATCTAAGGGGCAAAATGAAAATAGAAATACGCATCTTTGTCTTATTTATTTTGAGAAACCTGCTTCTGAAGCCAACATAGATAACGAAAGTTGATCCTCGCACTGACGGAGCTGACACACAGCGTCTATCAATCGGAAGCTGCAAGCGTGGCCCACACAATGAGCCGACACTCGCAAATCGAAGCCGTATAAACGTCAACCGCTCCCGAAGCCAGTGGGGCGTCATTGCTCAGTCCGTGACGCGAGGCGTACACGCGCGTACTACGTTACGTCACCATCTACGCGCGTACTGCGACGGCCAAAATCCCGCATCAAACGTCTGGTCTTCGTTGCTGGGGTGTCCTTTTACCCTTCCTACCACTCGGTGCGCGCGTAACAACCCGTGTTCCCCGAAGCAAGCATCGAATGACGACGCTCTCTCGTGCCTGACCAAAATTAACGCGCAAGGTCGGCCGAGTGATAAAATGCGGCCATGTTAGGAAACCCAGCCCGCCGGCGGCGGCCAGAACGGTAACGTGATCCGACGTCCGCTCCGCCTAACGACGCCGCGAGAGCCACGGGGACGCCGCCACGTCGCGGCCTCGCGGTCGGCGCCGTGGGAAGGGGGGAGGAGTGGTGCTGGGGTTTGAGCCCCAGCGAGCAAGCAGGTGCACAAGCCGCGAGCACGAAAGGGGTCGCTGGCGCCATCTCTCGGTCTCCGAGAAAGGCGGCGCGGATCGAAGCGTGCCAGATGCTGTACACGGCGCACGCGCGCGCGAGGCCACCTGAACCAAGGGGCCAACGTCGGCATCGATCAGCAACAGCGCGCGAGTGGTGCGTACGACTTCCACGTGTCCCCTGGCGTCAGGGCTCCCGTGGGCAGCCGGTCGTCGTCCCGCCCTAGGCAGGACACAGGAGCGACGTCTCTGCCCGTTTTCTGCAGAAGCCGCCGCCTGCTTGCGATGCTCGAGCCCGCGTTGCGCCGTGGATCGCACAGCCACCGAGACCCCCTGTTTAGTCACTTGCCAGTGCGCTCACTGTTTTCTGTATTTCTCTCTCTCTATCGTTCTTGTGTGCGTGTGTTTGGAGCTGTTACTCTGAAGTGCACACGATGGCACTACACCGGAAGGTGCGGGAGCATTGCGAAGTGACGTTTAGCGCTGCGAAGTTTACATAATGGGTGGTTGAAGGAAGCTATGGGCGTGGACGGCCGGTAAACATTTATCGCAAGGGCACAGATGCGCCCCAATCTTGAGGCAGGCGTAAAGGGGATAAAACAAAAAAACAAAAAAAAAAAAAAACACCGCATATCCACGGGGTGAATGATGATGAGTGGGCGAAGCTCCGGAGGGAATCATCGGTAAACCGTGAATCTTCCTTGTAATTCGCCGTCTCGCCGCACTAAATCGAACGATTGACTTCCACCAATGACACGCGCCATATGTGACGTCATTCCTATTTTATAACAGCGCCCTTCATTATAATTGCACCATCTCCCGCTTAAGGGGACGCTAGAACAAACGTGTTAGAAACGTGCAGTACTCTCTAGTAAGGGGGAGAGGCCACAGCGTCTTACGCAGCCGTTTACACATGCCGGAACGTGCACCGCGTTTGCCGACGCCATCACATGACTGCTGAGAGAGTATAACCCCGGTATTCATAAACGCTCCTCGACTTGAACTTGACTTGCCACCGCCTTCAACGCGTTTCGAACGCGCTGCCCAAGGCGGTGGCAAGTCAAGTTCAAGTCGAGGAGCGTTTATGAATACGGGGGTAAGGCGGAGAGGCCACAGAGTCTTACACCAGCTTCTTACACGGGCCGTAACGCGCTAGCACAAACGCGATAGAAACGCGCAGTCTTTCGTTAATGTTGGGTATTTATTGTCATCGTGGTGCGTGTGTCCATGTGCGCTTCGTGGCGTAGTGGTTAGCGCCGCGCGTTCGGAAGGAGGGGTCCCTGGTTCGATTCCGCGCTACGGACACAACTTTCGGAATTTTTTTTTGTTTTTTCATAAAAGTAGACGTGGCTACCTACTACTACGACTACTACTACTACTACTACTACAGAGGAGGGACAGACCCACACCCTAAGGAGCTTCGCCCCTAAAAACGGGTGTTTTGCATACATAAAGTTACACGATGGCCTTTTCAGTTGTAGTGCATCGTTGGTCCTGTGTGTTTCTCCTCTGTTTGTTGAGCTTCCGTAGTGCTTATTAAGTTACCATGATTCCATGTCAACTAGACCTCCTGTCAGTTGTTTCGAGGTTGAACTAGGGACTGCTTCATACAGGGCTGAGCAAATATAATTCGCAAATGTATTATTATGCGGATACAAGATACTGAGACGATAAGTATTATCGATACATATTAACAAGATACAACCGGATTAATGGTATCTGATAAGATATCTATCTTAAGATATGTTAAGCTACTTCGATACGTCAGTTAATTCCTTATCATAGATGTACTGCAGAGGTCGCTGCAAGTTATCAGGTGTTTCCTGGCGAAGGTCCATTGTACACCTTTTCACGCTGCCCTCTAATTGGGGCAGGCGCCAAACTGTTTTGACTCACGTTATTAAGGTGATTCCTAACGGGAGACTATTAACCAAATTTAACGCAGGAGCCGTGAAATAATTCAGCAAATGGCGTCTTTTACGCCACTTGACTTCATACAGCTGGCCGACGTGGAGAGAGTTGTGTGACAGCGGCGGCCGGGCGATTGCTGCGAGCAGAATAAGTCCAATAAAAGAAGGCTTTGCGATAGCAGTTATACCAACGCTCGAGGCGCATTTGCGCCATCGCCGTTGTCGAGCTGTCCTGCTATTGACGACGTGCGCGCGGTTTGTGCGTGGAGAATTAGAAGGCCTCGAGAGAAGCGCTTTGTTCTAAAAGCGTCCAAACCAAGTGGACGCACTGTCACGCTCCACTCAGTCGGTTCTATACCGGAGACAGGGCAGCGTTCTGATATCCACTGCAGGCATCAGCGATGTGCGCACACATATTAGCGTTCGTTCTGAGCTGCTGTGTGCATACCACACCGGGGTGAACGTCAAGCTAAATTTATGTAATCCTTTGTTTGGACGCTAACTTTGGACGCTTTCTTTGAACGCTTGTATCGATACTTATGATATATGGAAAATACAAATACTGATACATGTCTAGCCGAATGAATCATTATACAGATACAAGATATCGAAAGTGTAGCTTAAGATAGTATCTAAGATACATGGATCTTTGAAGCGGCCCAGCACTGGTTGCTAACAGCGGCAGTTTTTCCAACTGAGTTAACCAAGAGGCTATCCAGAAGAAAACTGTGCTATCGAGGATACTTTCTTCTTCAACTGTGAAGCTGTCGTTCAAGAGAGTTCGAACGAGCTTTCTCCATGCTACATTTAAGCGGGTAGAGGATTTTTTTTTTCGTTCCACTATTCATGAACTCAGACAGTCTCACTTGTAAATGTTTACATTACAGTATTGTGTGACTGCTATTCTTCTGCTTTCGCGTTTGTATTAGCTGAAATTCATCACAATTTCTACGAATTAAGTTAGTGAGATTACACTGGCACTACATTCGAGGTTAGCTTCGCATGCGCTAACTAACTAACTAACTAACTAACTAACTAACTAACTAACTAACTAACTAACTAACTAACTAACTAACTAACTAACTAACTAACTAACTAACTAACTAACTAACTAACTAACTAACTAATGAATTTAAAGAAGTTATAATGAAAGTGTGCTTCACCGCGTGCATGTCAGCTGTACTAAGAGAGGCTCGCCACCACTGTGTTTTTTTCTCTACCACACCGGTGTGGTGTAGGCAATAATAGTCCCCCTCCCTTTCTCTTTTTATTTATTATCCTTGTAAGAGGGTCTTTTATTTGCAAAAGGGTACCGTGAGATAAATAAATAAATAAATAAATAAATAAATAAATAAATAAATAAATAATAAATAAATAAATAAATAAATAAATAAATAAATAAAAGGGATATGTCCTAGTTAACGCCTGCCATCACGGTGAGCAGGAATATAAAGCACAGCGAACGTATTGGTCTGCGCACGATGAAGTGACCGCGTGAATGCAACCAGAAGTAAGGGCCTAAATCGCTTCCGCTTTCGATAGCGGAAGCTATTTTCCTAATCATGAATATTTCCTGCTCCACTGGTGACAAACCGGTCGTCCGTTCGAAGTTTACTGATGTTTTATAAGCTATGTACTTCGAACAGCGGCTAGAATATCTCCTTTATCCCTCAGCAAACTTTTTATGCACATTTACTTGTGAAAGTGATCACCGTCCGCGTACCCCAGTGACGTCGATCGTGTTGGAGGGTGCCTGGAATTAGCTCCAGGAAATCTGGTTTGGCAATCAAGCACCATTGATTTTGCCTGCTTCGGCGACTGCTCGCCGCGCTTTCACGTTGCCGCTCTATGCATGTTGTTTCCTCAATTTCTTATTATTTCGCTTAGTCCACCCGGATCAGTACACTGTGGATAATGTTAACGACGAAAGTTATCCAGCCACAGCGCTGCTTGTACTGCCCCGTTCCTTGCGAGGTTAACATGAAAAGTGAGCAAGTAAATGATTGAGAGTATGACATTTTATATTAACTAGGTAAACGAAATGTGCATTTAAATGCGAGGAATCAGTACAGTTTCAGCGGCGAAGGTCATAAGCGACTGCAGCACATGCTCGGGGTGGGGCAAGTCCTTAGCCTGGCGTGTATACGCCGGGCTAAGGACTCGACAGCAGCTATAACTTCCTCGTCAACAGTTTGAACTGTTGACAGAGATAATAGTGGTGACATTGGAAATGTGTGTGTAGCGTTGTCTGGCTGGGGCTTGAACATGACAATCCGACATGTGGTGGCGCGCTGTGGTCTGGTCGCCTCGATACAGTCCAGACAGCGACTGGCAAGATGCGGGCTGTACGTTGCTGTGCGATTTATGTGTCCTGGTGTCACGTGGTGTGAGTGCCTGGGCGCTGTGTATATGTGCGTTGACAGCGAGGTACATAGCTGCGGCATCCTTGCAAGTGATAGAGAAGGGCCTCTCCACCGCGGTTATTAATTAAGGTAGCAATCCAAGATTCTCTCGCATGAGACTGGCATCCTCGCAAATGTCTTCTAGCATCAAGTCACTGCTCTCAGGCTCATGGTAATAATGAGAGTTTTGCATGACGGCTCGACGAGTTTCCAAGGCCGTGGGCTCAACAGTGACCATGGCTGCGTGGTCGGCTGCTAGTTATCGGGTGACCTCGTCAGCGATCTCATTGCCTCGAATTCCCGCGTGGCCATGTTTGCAACTGATTATGATGTGAACGCATCTTTTGAAGGCTGGACTAGAGGCATGCTTCAGGAGAAGCATTGTGGAGTAAGAACAGCAGGAGCAAACAGCATCTTACGAGTCCGTATACTAGTTTGTGCAACACGATATGTCCTCCGTTCTAGCAGTGATTTCTGCCAGCCAAAACAATGACATGTAGTTCAAGGTCTAAGGGGTCTAAACAGGATTACTCCCTTTGCGACAATTGCAGTTGTGGTGGCCTTGTTTTAAGCCAACCTGTCTTCATGTCGTTCGAGTACTGGCCAGGCATCTGTATACATGTATATCTACCATGCGTCCGAATACTGGTTTTCCAGCCATTAAGATTTCTGTTGTGGCATTGTTACGACGACGGCTATCATGAAAGTGACGCCCCATTTTGCGGGTTAGAAGCGAAGGAACTGCTATCCAATGTCGTGTATGTCATCCCGTGGAGGAATAGCTCAAAATAGAGGTCAAAATAGAGGTGAGTGTGCTGACCTCGATCGAAGCTGCCCTGGAGCTTAAGCGAGGTTCTACTTTGATGCTTCAGGATTGAGCACTTCCAGGGACCTTGTTAGGTCCGTTCGGGAATGACTCGTATCGGCGGTAGTTTGGCATAGCGGTGTAAATACTCTTCTTTAATATATTCTGGTAAGCCGCTAATGACGCCCAATGATTCTCGATGGAGTGATTTGAGCCGTTCTCAACGGTGTGTGCAGAGGTGATAGCATTGACATGTGTACTTATTTATCCTTTATTCGGGGACTGCATTTCACCCGCTAACAACTTAATGTTATCGC